>NC_142606.1:26349481-26563775 GCF_041222555.1 Hakea prostrata
AAGCGTAACCTATTTTACCTGCCTTAGAGAAGAATATTGATTCTCCTTTTTTTTTTTTTTTTTTTTGCCAACTCCACCAACATTCATTAGATAAATCCAGAAATTACATATATAGTCAAGAAGAGCAAATCCACACTCTTCCATGAAGAGAAATAATTTTGAAACTGTGTGATAATTAGGTCACTTATCACCCTTCTAGTTCCACCAGACCCAAAATCATGAATTGGACTAAAAGAGAAAGAGAATGAAGTTCACTATTTTATTAATTTAAGAGAAAACATGTCAAAGAAGGAAGCTTTGGATGGACAACTAGTTTTATGATGTGAAAGCTGTTGCCTTGCCATGTGTCAATAAAATGCAGCCTAAGTTCTTTGAATTTCAAGAATATGTAAGGGCACATGCCAACATATGGTTTGGCTAAAACAAAAGACGAGGATAGGCATTAAAAATGAAATCTTAGCATTCCCAAACTATTTATTTTAATTTCTTGTAAAATTTTTTTTTGGGGTAAAAAAAAATCTACAAGGATTGTTGAAACTAAAAGGCTGTTGTTGCTGGGATTGATATTCAGTTCATGTCTAACAAGAAAATGGATTATCTATTTTCTTGTGAATGGTGACATGTATCCTGATTTTGCATCAAAAGATTGAGGTCCATTTATAAATTATATAAATTTTTTTAAATTTAATTATAACCATTTGATGTGATTTATAAATAGATCTCAACCCTTCAATGTTTGGTTACATGAATCCAGAAATTTCAAATCTCTGGATTCATAAATCTAAGAATTATACCCGTTTGGTTGTAAAAGTCTCTAGATTCATGAACACTAGAGATTCACCTTTTACACTAAAAACGTGAATCTGTAGATTTATGGGTAAGGGGTGAAATCCAGAGATTTAAAAAAAACTATACATTTGCACATTCACAAAAATCATGTCGATCAAATAGTTTTTTAGGATGAATCCATAGATTTCATTCTACAACCAAACATTTAATTTTATAAATTATGACTCTATAGATTTGAAATCTCTAGATATTTGAAATTTCCAGACTCATGTAACCAAACAGGCCCTAAAGCGGTTAAAAACCCAACCTTGTACGGAGAGGTCTTGGGTTTGCACCCATTTGGCAGCATTTATATTCTCATTCCATCTAGGTATATAGAAAGCTCTTAATCCAAATAATAATAATAATATTAATAAATAAATAAATAAAAAGAAAGATTGGATAAAATTCTACTTTTACAGTTTCTCTAGTCAACAAAGCTGTTATAAAATTTGATTCCCTAAAACAAATAGAGAAAGAATTGTTACTCTAATTTTGTCAAGTGAACCATAATAACAAATTGATGAAACATGGCAACGCGATAATATTGTGTGCTTAGTGAGATCCAATCTAGTGTATCGATAGATTGGGACAACATAGTATGAAATAGATTAAAAGACTTGACTTAATTCATTACATAAATTTTTGAACTTTTAGGCTCTTTTTGGTATCAATTCTTATTCTCTATTATGCCTATTTAAAATAAATAAGTACAAGAATTCATTTTTTGTCAAGAATGAAAAATGGTTTGGTGAATTTTATCGAAAATAAATTATGAAATGGAAAATAAGTTTGGTGTCAAGATAAAAAATTGTTAAAAATGATAGTAAACAAGTGAGATAAAAAGGAAAAAGTATGGTTGTTATAAAAGAATGTGTATTGACTATTTTACCCTCATCTTACTTATAGAACTTTAAGTAAACTTACACAAATGAAGAGAATGAAATTCTCATCATAATCCATAATGGACAAAAAGTTCATTATGGATTTTGGAGGTTTTTCTATTATTTTCAATTTAAAATAATGAAAATTTCTCATAATTGACAATGATAATTGATACCAAAAAGAGCCTTAGTGCCTTGATGAGATAGCTAACATTTGGTATTTGGTATCATGTCAGAGGTTTGGATCTCAAAAAAGACTTCCAAAGAAAAGGCTAACTACTGCCAAAAAGAACTATCTACCAATTAAAATAAATAAATAAATAAAAAAAAAAAAAAAAAAAAAAAACTGGATCACATTTTATTTATAGATCAGTGACCTCTAGATCTCTGCCGATTTGAAGATCCGTGATAACTAAAAACTAGAAATCCTGCTTCATTGTCCGGGTGAATACTAAGAAAATCCTAAAATGCTTCAATAACAATACTCATGCTATCCTTGAAATTACCCAATGCTCCTTCTCTTCCTGGATTACTGAGGAAGAATCATCAACATTGAGTTTAACCAATGAATCAAAGAACATATAGCAAAAAAATATTTATAAGGCTGATGACGAGATTTTGCTGGGAGTTTTCTGTATGGTTACATGAGTCTGGAGACTTCAAATATCTAGAGATTTCAAATTTACAAATTTCAAATTTACAAATTTCAAATTTATGGAGCCATAATTTATAAATTAACTGTTTGGTTAACCAAATATGTGGAATGAAATCTGTGGATTCATTTGTGATTTTTGTGAATGCACAAATGTTTAGTGTTTTTATAGTAAAGATGAAATCTCTGGATTTCACCTTCACGTTTTTAGTGTAAAAACATGAATCTCTAAATTTATAAAAACATGAATCTCTAAATTTCATGAATCTGGAGATTTAATAACCAAACGGGTATAAATTTTACATTCATGAATCCAAAGATTTGAAATCTTTGGATTCATGTAACCAAACAGACCTAGATTTTGACGTCTAAATTAACTATTACATTAATAAGATCCAATTCTTATAGAGAAAGAACATAACTCCATATCCAAAATAGTTTAAGACACCATTAAATGATCAAAAGCTCCATATAGACCAAGAAGGCCAAGTTTCTTTTCTACTCACCTGAATCTGTATATAAAGGGAATTTCTACTAATATCAAATGGTGTTCTTATAATATTTTTGTACATTATTGAACAATAGTACTGGCCGGCCCAAAGACTTTCAAACCTGTAGCTACTATTCTTTGAATTCAAAATGACCTTTTGATCTCCTTGAAGTCCATTGAATCAACACACTCACAACTGTTTCTGTAAAGATTCAATAATTTCAGAACCTCACTTGCCTTCTCCTTTGTCCTGTCACTACAACCAACCTGTAAGAACAACAATATTTTCTGGAAAGCACCCACTTGCAGAGCTTCAGCAAGAACTCCTCCGTCTTCCCTCCTTTCATTCTTGCCAAGATTCCAAATAACGGAGATAGCAAACTCAGTTGCCATTTCTGATACTCTCAGAACCTTCTTTACTATGATAGGAATGGTTAAGGCATGGTTATAGGCCTTCTCTCTTGCTTCTTCACTGTAGCAAATCCCATCCAAAACACCCAAAACTTTCTCACAGATACTCTTCTCCGAGTCAACAAGGATCTCAACTAACAACGAAACCAAACCCATTTCTGCAAATTGTAATCTGATATCATTAATACCAGTTGAAGTACGAGATGATGATACCATATAGTAAATGACCATCAAAGAAGCTTTCATGGAAGCTGTACAGATGGGTACTTTGATAAGCTTCAGTAATGCTTCTTTTCCTCCTTCAATCCTTGCCAAGGCATAAACTTGTTCTTCATCCAAAGAAAGAATCTCTTTCAAAGCTAAAACCGCGTTTCTCCTTGCAGTAAGATCTCCATTCTTCAAGAACCGAACGATGCAACGTAAAGAATCAGGTGATCCTAAAGAAGACCCGGCATCTGTATCCAGAGGAAACATTAATGTCAATGCAGACAAGATTTCCTCCAATAGCCCCAAGTGTTCCTCTGATGAGCCGCCCCCCGCTGCCGCCGCCTCTGAGAACGCATTGAAAACGGCCGCCAAAGTCCGGCCAGCACCGTTTGCTCTCAAACAATTCTTGTTGCGATCACTTTCCTTCTCCTTAACCTTGAGCTTCACCACCAAATCCCTGCACTCGGATTCATCTTGACGCCTTGTTGCATCCATAATATCAGATAAAATCTCCATGACCTCAGTTGAAGTCACCGGAACTCGAGGTGTTGGAATCCTTTCTATGCCATGAGATCGATTCTCGACGCACCAGTCTTGTATCATCTTCCTTATAGAATGGTTGGGGATCTGTTCAACACTTGTCAATGCTTGACCTGTAACTGGGCAAGTGTTATTGCCGGATTCGATCCAAGCTTCAATATTTTGACGATCATAGGTGATTCCGGTGGATAATGTGACAGGGTCCTTCATTAGATCTAGTGAGATTGGACACCTGAAGTGGGTAGGGATGATGATTTCCAGATCCACTGGCCGTTGATTCTTGCCAGCTTTTCTCCGTCTCCACGGTAGAGACATGTCTGGTTGATTAGCTGATGAAGAAGAGACAGCTAGAACAGATGAAGTTATTGTCTCTGAGGTTTTCTGTTTGTTTGATTGATTGTGAAGTGTTAGAGAAGGCTAGAGAAGGAAGAAAGATGTATATATAACAAGTATTTGGTGAGAGTAAGAACACTTCAAATAAGAGACCAGACCGAGTAACACTTCAAAATTCAAACGCGGTTGTTTAAAAATAAACGAAACGGAAAGGAATATAAGAAGATGGAAACGTTCAAAATCTAATTGAGAAAGAGAGAAAATGGAAGGTAAGGGAAGGCTAGAGAGCGGTTTGAACATTGACCATTGAAAGTTTGAACCAAACCTTGAACAAGTAGGAGGTGGAAAAAGTAATAATGATAAAAGATTTGATTAGAAAGAACAGTAACTTCTAGGTTGACCCATTGACCAAAAGCCGTCAACAGGTCGGTGTGACTGACCTGGCCTTCCTTCCTTCCTTCGTTTCTTTCTTTCCTTCTTCTTCATCTTTTCTTTTTAAAATTTTTTAAAATTTTTCCATGAGAAATGAAATTCTTTCATATTTCTCCAAAAGGTCTTCACAACTAAGGTTCAGAATCTCGCCAGATTTCGACTTCGTTTCCATTTTAGCGAGACAAACATTGTTTGAACCGAGATTCTCAATGAACTTTCGATATTTTAGAAAATTTTAAAAACTGTAAGGAGTAGTATAATATAAATTATAATTCTGAATTTTAAAATTATAATTGAGATTTGAGTACTGATGCGTCCAAAAAATGTGAAGCCGCCAGGTTCCTTGACGATGCCCTGCAAAACAGAGTTAGATGTGGCCCGACCGTGGGGGTCGGGGGAGGTCACCTCCGAAGCTTAAGTCAGCTACTGAACTAATCACCAAAGCTCTGGCAAGTTGCAGAGCATAATAATGAATATGTAAATTGGAAACGATTTAGATACCTATGGAGTGAATGGATCACTTGTTTATATAAACTTTACCTCCAATTCTCGACTGTTGAGTGAAGTCGCGATCTCTGTTAGTAGCCGGCCGATTGTAGGGTTTCCTTCTAAATGTTCGGGAACGCAAGTAGTTATCAATCTCGGCACGATTCCCTTACTGCTTTGCTGATAGTTGCCTCATACAAGTCAGCTTATTCTACCGCAAGGTTTGGGATATCTTACCTGAAGATAACCAAACTGTGGCGCCTTTATGATAATTAAATTAGGGTTTGGTGGGTCCCCGGTTACAGTCTAACTTGGATAAAGATTATGAACCCGGTCCATAGGTTCGATGCAATTTTCCTCGTATCATTTGCCCCGCAGGCCAAGCGTTCAAGCAACGCCGTGGAATGCTTGGTTTGGTTAGGTATATTTACTGATCATGAGCGAATACAAAATATCTTTTTAAGTAAAATTTTTTCGTACTTAATGCTGCTGACATCTCTTTCCAGTGAGGTGCCGTCGAAACATTCTTACGCCTTGTTACTCTTGTGTAGTGGGCCACGTGGCGATCAGGGAGGCGCGAACATTACGCCCTGTCGTTCGAACCGTCGTTTTTCAAATTTATCTCATCATGACGAAGTTTTTTTTTTTTTGAATTGTCAGTGACTACAGACCATTAGAGCTTTACGAATTATCCGATCTTTTCTCTCAAATTGATGCATGCCCCTGTCCATCGATTAGACTCAATCTTACATGTTCATTCACATTTTGAATCTATAAAAGGTTCCTCATGCCTCATTTCTTCTTTTTACTTTATGCTTTCCAACTTGTGTTCTTTCGAGTCTTCAGTTTCAACCTGCGCGACTTAAGGTCTGTTCTTCTAAATCCCAAAATCACAAGTAAGTTTTGTTTCCCTTACTTTGTTTTATCTTACTGTTCTCTTTTCTTGCATTCGCACAGTCTATTTTTTCTGTTCATTCCTTCAAAAAATGGGTAGAGGTAAAACTTCTGAAGAGAGCAATTTTGTAGATCACCTAGTAGAGGGTGAAGAATCTACCGATCGGGGAAGCCCCACTGCTCCAATCGAACTTTCTAGTGATCGGGATCATAGGATTACCGAACACTGGTTGCGATCTGCCCCGGCTAGCCCTAGAGACCCACCAGGCAATGCCTCCATTGTTAAAGGGTCTTCCTCCAAGAAGAGAAAAGCTCCCAAGAAGACGACGGTGGAGAAATCCCGTCCGTCAAAAAGACCTTCAATCGAGCCCTTAGATATTATTTATGTGGTTCGCTCGGAAGACCTAAAAAATATTTTTGATGACTATTCAATTCCACACTCTTGTGTCCTTCGCGTCCCAAACTCAGATGAGAGGGTCAATTCCAACCCTCCAGGGGAGTTCTCTCTTTACCTTGACTCTTTGAAGAGTGGGGTTCGACTTCCTTTCTTCTATTATGTGATTGCCGAAATTTTAAACCACTGGCAAATTTGTCCTGGTATGCTCATTCCAAACAGCTGGAGGCATATAATCGGTTACCTGGGGCTCTGCGACGAGCTCAAGCTAACCCCTTCTTTAGATGTTTTTCGTCATTTCTATACACTGAGTTAATCCAATCCTCCCGAGTGGGTAGTCTTTTCCAAACGCCCGAAGACTGAGCTCAATTGGCAAGGGGGAATCCTTGCAGAGGGTACTTGCCCTTCCAATAATAAAGGATGGTGGGAAAAGTTTGTTTTCTGTAGGGTTCCCGAATCCAAACAAAAATTTCCAATGAGATGGAGCACCCCGGACTCCTTCACCTAGATCAATCGCTCTCCTTTCTTGCCCGCCCCCGAGAAAGAGGCGGTTTGGGTCATCAAAGCCATTTCCTGGCATTCGGAAATCCATGGGCATGCCATGGAGTACGAAACAATTCTTCGCTACTGGGGACTAAGCCATGGTGAATGCCCAAAAGTTATAATTTCACTCTATTTTTGCATGTACTCTCTGTTCTTATAATGATCTTGATCTTTGGTTGATTTGTAGTGCCTCCCAAGTTTAACCGTAATGCTATCTTTTCTCTGGCTCAAAAAGGCTTGGCCGTCGCCGAGGAAAGAGTCCCCCAAAAGGGGAGGAAAGAGGCTCCTGAGGGCGCCCCTTCTCCGAAGAAGGCTTCATCTGTTGCTATTCCCAAAGGGGATACTCCCCCGAAGGGGCTTTTGAGGACTAGGCCAGATCGTGCCGCCAGAGGAAAAGATCCAGTAATAGTCGAAGAATCCACCCATGATGATACTGCCCTTGTCAAGAGGATAAGGGAGCTGACCGATGATGCTGCTTCTAAGAGAAGCAAAGTTGATCAAGGGGAAATCTACGTTCCCAAATGGAAAGTGAATCTTCGGGACTCGATTCTCTTAGACACTGACGCATCCATTGATTGGGTCGTTAATGCTCGAACTCCGTGCGATCGGAAAGCCTTGAATGAGATGCCCGATGATGAATTTGTGAACTCCAATATTAGGTGTGCACTGATTTTTTAACTCTTTTCCCAGCCGGAACCTCTGTAGTAGGCTAACTTGTTTTCGTACTGTAACAGGGTTCTTACCGAGAACTTCCATCGTGAGATGGAAGCAAATATGAGAGTTGGCCGCTAACATGATGACGTCAATCTCAGTAATGAGCTTGCTGAGAAGAGGCTAGGAGAAATCTCCAATTTGGAGGAGGAGATTGTTCGACTTTGTCTTGCCGCAGGGGAACTTATTGTTGCTAAGTCCCAATTGGAGGATATGAGGAAGGAGCTGGTAGATTTGAAGAAAAGTGCCCGGACCTCAGAATGCAAAATTGAGGATCTTACTCGGGAGAAGGAAGAATTGGAAGAGAAGTTGGAAGCTATTGCTTCTCCCCAAGGTCCCAAAGATCTGAAACCAGAGGTTCGGAAAGCCTGTGTCTTGAAATACTTGAATAGCGTTCTGTTCGGTGAGTTGCTCAGTTTATACAATCTGGTTGCCTATCGGGAAGGTGTCAAAGAAGTGTGGAAGAGTATCCTGACGACTAATCCTTCCTTCCCGATCGAAGAAGATAAGGACTTAATCTTTGAGGAGACTTTTGTGGACTTGGATTTGCCAATTCCAACTTGGGTTGCCGAGAAGAACAATCCGCCGCCAGCTAATCCAACCCGCTCAATTATTAGCAAATATTTGGATGATGAGCCTGCCTTACCTTTCGACTCCGAAGGTGTGGCAGACAATGTTCCTTCGACTGCTTAAAACCTCGAGGGACAAACTCCCGAAGGCGCCTCCGAACAAGAAACTCCGGAAGCTGCCCCTGATCAAGTTCCTCAATCTTCTGCAAACTTATAGATGCTACTTTTCCCTCTCTCTCTCTCTCTCTCTCTCTCTTTTTTTTTTTTTTTTTTTTTTTTTTGGTGTTGATGTGAAAGGGTAGACCCTCCCTTTTGGGCCTTAGATCTTAATAATATTTCCTTCTTGGGTTATTTCTTGTTGTAGTCTTGACGATTGTATGTTTTCCCTTTTGCACGTTTGGAATATTTGCTGCACTAGCACTTAATTGAATACAAACTGAGAGCTCTTTGAATTAATCGTTGCACTATCCTGCTCTTCTTCTGCCCCTTCATTCAAAAGATTTGAAGTTTTGGTATTCGAGCGACTCATCTTGTTCGGGAAAGTTTTGTCCTCGGCCTTGCCCGTTCGATCATCTTGCGGTTAACTTTGATGCTTCATTCTTGAAAATTTTATCTTCGTTGGGAAACGCGAACGTCACTCAGGCATTAAATGCTCTGATTGACGGTTGCGCACTCGAGTTCGCCGTCTTCGTAACCGGCGCCTTCTTTGCCACGTGGATGGATGCGATGGGTTCAAACCCGTTTTTTGAAATTTGAAAGGTTGCTTAATGTCCACCGTCCATCTGGTGAGTTCGAATCATCATTTTCTTGTGACCATTGATTTTCCAAAACTTGAACCGTCGCCACTCTGTTACCGTTGATCTTTTTGGGATGAATCATCGTTCCGTTTCTTTGCAGCGTCTATTTAAGAGCTTTACTTCTCCCTTCTTCTTGCTTTTCAGGTGTGTGAATCTCTGATATTATTTCTCTGAAACTAGAGTAGAAGAAAAGAGTAAACCTCGTTTTGTTGATCGATGGATTCTACTAGCGTTCCTACTTCTGCTACAATGTTTGTGAAGCATGCTCCCAAGGAGAAGCCCAGAGACGAAGGCGAAGAAACTTCCTCTACACCAAGACGTCCCATATACTCTACTGAGGAGGTTTACAGGCCTCCCTGGAAGTTGCAAAGGTCTGATCGTGTTACAGGTAGTTTCAACAGGGCGCTGGAGTGGTGCACTCTTGCCCAAACACCGGCCGAAAGCAAAGCTTTCGACTCTATTCCCGACGATGCTTTTGTGAAATCCTTGGTGATGTGAGTTTCCAATACTAAAAACACTCTCTTCTTTTTTATATCTTTTTCTGAAACCTGCAAAAAAATTCTTGTTGCAGGAGTACTGTGGACAACTTCCACAAACAGGCGGAGGCAGTGTACCGGATTGGAAAGATGCATTCTGATCTTTCTAGGCTTCGGGCATAATCTTCGTCCAAGGATTAGGAGATTGCGCATCATCAGGATAGGCTTTGGGAGGAGGTAAAGGTAAGGAATACTGAGATCCTGCGTCTTTCTCAAGATCTGGATGTTGCTAATGGACAAATCCGTGGTTTCGAGCGATGGGTTGTTAATCTTTCGGGGGAACTGAATAATTTTGAAGCCAAAATTGAGGAGCTGTGGAAGCAAATAGTTCCTCCTGATCTTGATTGTATCCCTGTTGAAACCCGAAAGGCTTGCATCTGTAAGTATTTAGGTAGTAAGCCTTTTCGTAACATGTTGGATATTTTGAATGACCATGCTTATCGGGATGGTCAGAATGAGGTGTTCAAATCAATTTTGAGGAGAAATCCGAATTTTGACACGGCTCCTCATCAACTTCTTTGTCATCCCGAAGTCTTCGCGAAATTGCAGCTTCCTCCTCCCGATTGGGCCGAAGATGTAGAAGATTTACCTACTCCTAATCCGGACATTACGCTGTATCTTGACGACTCACCTTCTGCAACTCCAATAACAGAGGAGATTGTAGAAAACAAGGAAGAAGATGACGCTCCAAATGTCAATTTGGAAGGCGTCAATCATTCTTCCACAATGATCCAAAGAATTGGAGGAGATCGAGCCTGAAACTCTTCGCCAGATTTTCTTTCCTTCTTATCTCAGTGACCGAAGATGAAGTTTCTTCATCAGTCAAAGGATAAGGATCCTGGAAAAGCTAGACGATGGGTTCGGGATGTTCTTCCCAGTTGCTGGGGTTGTTGTTCTTTTTGTAGAAATGTTCCTTGTCCAAGATATCATATCATCTCCCGAATGTAATTTTTGTTACTGAAATGTTCCTTGTCCAAGATGTTAGAATACTCTGTATATCCCGAACGTTGTATATATCTCGAACGTTGTATGGTATATCCCAAACATTGTATAGTTTGGCCTCTGTGGCCTTTGAATGAATGAAAAACTTTTTTTTTCGTGTTAATCATTATCTGATTGCAACACTTCTTTATCATCTGGGGACTTAGCTTGGGGTCGAATCGAATCATTTCTGACTCACCCGATTAGCGTTTGAAGGTTGCATTCGGTTTGTCCGAAGCTTTGGATCCACAAGAGTTTCTAAGGGATTCTTTCTAAGGGTTCGATAGTTATACTCGGTGTACATCCGATATATCTGACCCCAAAAAATTCCTTATAGCTTTTATGATTTTCGAAGGTCCCACTCGCTTTTACCCGATGCCTTTACCTAATAAAATTTCCTTGGAAAATTTTCGGCTTTCGAAGGTCCCACTCGGTGCTACTCAATGCCTTTACCTTAGGAAGTAAGAACTTCCTAGGCTTTTTAAGGTTCTGTTCGGAATTTATCCGATGCCCTTTACCTTAGAAAATTCTGCAGGATTTTCATCAAGGCTTTTGAAGGTCCCACTTGGTTTTACCCGATGCCTTAGACCTGAAAATTTCCTTGGAAAATTTTTGGCTTTCGAAGGTCCCACTCGGTTTTACCCGATGCCTTTTAATCGAAGGTCTCATACGGTGTTACCCAAAGCCTTTTGATTCTAAATGTACTCTGCTATATACGGCCCGCAATCAAAAGATTTGGAAGTAAAAACCAGTATTATGCATTAAGTAATTATAGATCAAATGGATCAAGATTGATAAACAATCTTCGAATAAAATTTTTTGATAACTTTAAGAGAAATATTTCTTCAAATGCTTCACGTTCCACGATCTGTCTAATGCACAATCAGTCGCCAGATCTTTCAGTTTATAAGCTCCTGAACCTACTTGCTTGACAATCATATACGGTCCTTCCCATGTTGGGTCCAACTTTCGCTGATGGCGTGGGTCTGAGGCAAGAGTGTTCCTTAGAACCAAATCTCCCGTGCGGAACTGCCGATGTCTTACTCGAGCGTTGTAGTGAGAGGCTATTCTTCGATGATATTGTTGGGTTCGAGCTAATGCTCTTGCCCTAACTTCATCTAATAATTCAAGGTTATCTAATAAACCTTCTTCATTCGCTTGTTCTTAGAACTCTCATCCTCAAATGGTTCCTGCCATTATCTCGACCGGTGCAAGTGCTTCCACTCCATATGTTAATTTGAATGGAGTTTCTCCAGTGGGTGTTCAGACTATTGTTCGATATGCCCAAAGGACATTTTGTAGCTCTTTTGTCCATAAGGATTTGTTGTCTTTGAGTCTTTTCTTGATTCCATCCAGTAGCGTTTGTTTCGTCACTTCTACTTAACCATTACTTTGAGGATATGCAACGGACGATATTTGGTGATCGATCATATAAGTATTGCAAAAGAGTTTGAACTCGGGGTTATCGAATTGAGGTCCGTGATCGGTCACCAGTACCTTTGGAATTCCAAATATGTGGATGATTGACTCCAGCACGAACTTCTCCATTTGTTTTTCTGTGATCGATGCCAGAGGAGCTGCCTCTACCCACTTTGTGAAGTAATCGATTGCTACAATCAGATATTCCTTTCTTCCTTTTGCTTTCGGGAATTTTCCCATCAAGTCCACCCCACATTGTGAATGGGATGGGGTTTAGAATTGACGTGAGTATTGTAGCAGGTTGCTTTGGCACGTTCGAATGTATCTGGCATTGATTGCAAGACCGAACGTATTTCATGGAATCTTCTTCCAACTTGGGCCAATATAACCCAAGACGAAGGATTTTGTGTGCTAGGGCCCATCCACCCATATGTGCTCTGCAGATACCTTCATGAACTTTAGCCAACGCGGTTTTCTGAGTAAAGGCCCCGCAAAAGACTTTCGATATAGCCTGCCGTAAATCTTGCTGCATGGACTCTCACCGACCGTGCTTCTTTTAAATCCTCGGGTAGTTTATCATCCCGAATATACTCAATAATGAGGTCCATCCAGCATTTTTCGCTTTCTATATATGAAATGAGGTCGACCTTAGCGCTCGGGAAGTTCAGCTCCTCAATGTAGACTGATGGTTCTAAATTTTTTTCCTTAGCGTTTGCCAACCAAGAGAGTTCATCTGCTACTGAATTCTCCTTTCGGGGTATTTGACATACCTTTATTTCTTTGAATTCCTTCCTTAGATTTCTGATCAACTCTTGGTAATTTTGTAACCGAGGTTCTTTTATTCCGTATTCTCCTTCTACTTGGTTGACGATAAGTTGAGAATCACTATATACTGTTGCTTCAGCTACTGCCAAAGCTTTGGCAAGCCTGAGCCCTGCGATGAAAGCTTCATACTCCGCCTCATTGTTACTTGCCTCGAACCCCAACCTTAGTGCATACCTAATCAGGAAACCTCCTGGACTTTTTAACAAAACACCCGCTCCCAAAACGAATTTATTGCTAGAACCATCAACGTATATATGCCACATACTTGGTAGGATAGGTTCTTTTTCTTCCTCGATCGGGGCTATGGATTCCACCATAAAATCGACCAAAGCCTATGATTTTATAGCTGTTTGGGGCTTAAAATCCACCTGGAACTCCCCTAACTCGGCCGACCATGCTACCATTCTTCCCGACAGATCAGGTTTGAACAGGACCTTTTTCAAAGGGAAATTAGTCAGTACCTCGATCGGATGAGTCTAGAAGTACGGTCTCAACTTTCGGGCTGCTACCATAAGTGCCATATCAATCAAGGCTTGTATTTTGACTGGGTTTGCCTCAATTCCTCTTTGGGAAACCATAAATCCCAAGAATTTTCCCGAAGGCACATTTTTTCGGATTCAGCTTCATCTGGTATCTTCTCAAAACAGAGAATACTTCCCTAAGATCTGCAATGTGTCCCATCCTTTGGAGACTCTTTACTAACATGTCATCGACGTATACCTCCATATTTTTCCCAATCATATCTTTGAAGATCTTGTTTACAGCTCTCTGATATGTGGCTCCCACATTCTTCAAACCGAATGGCGTAACTTTGTAAAAATAGCTTTCCCTATTGGTCATGAAAGCTATGAATCTCTCATCTTTCTCGTTCATCAAGATTTGGTTATATCTCGAATAAGCATCCATGAAACTCAATGTTTCATAACCGACTGTTGCATCAATCAAAAGATCTATGCACAGTAAAGGGTAGCAATCCTTCAGGCATGCTTTGTTAAGGTCTGTGTAGTCAGTACACATCCTCCACCTCCCGTTCGACTTTTTTACCATTATGACATTAGCCAACCACGTTGGGCACTCGATGGCTTCAATAAAACCAGACTTCTTTAGTTTCTCAACCTCCCCTATGATAGCCTCGTGTTTCTCAATTGAGAAGTTCCATCTCCTCTGAATTACGGGCTTGACCTCTGAATTGATCCAAAGTTTGTGCTCGGCCACGGCTTGATCAATCCTAGGCTATCGTTAGCTGACCAGGCAAAAACATCTATACTTTTTTAAAGAAAATTTTGCAGCTCTTCCTTGAAGGGTTCTGGTTGCTCAGACCCGATATATGTGGATTTTGTCTCATCTGCTGGCTATAAGTAGATTTGTTCTAATTTCTCCACTAGTTCGAGCCTTTGCATGGTATCTTCATCCCGATCATCCCTTACCTCAATCTGTAAGACTGTGGCTTTTTCTGGTCCTTCCTTATCCTTTAGATAACCCACATAACACTATTGGGAGAGTTTTTGATCTGAAACTACTTGCCCGATTCCAGTGTCAGTAGGAAACTTTATCTTCGTATGTTTTGGCAAAACTATAGCGCCTAACTTTGTCAACGAATGCCTACCGAGGATCATGTTGTAGGCAGGAAGATCCCGAACCATCAGAAAGTTAACCCGAATGATAGATTCTTTCAGGAAATTTCCTATCGAAAGATCTAACTGAACTGATCCCTCGACTACGGCAAACGAACCAGCGAATCCATAAAGGTGTGTTGAAGATGGCTTCATTAGATCTTCCTCAAAATTTAGCTTCTAAAAAGCTTCATAAGAAAAAAGATCAGCCGAAGATCCCGTGTCTACCAAGTGTAACAACCCCTGTTTTTCTAACCCGAAATCCGTATTGCAGGTCCGAGAACCTGAAGGTTTAGTCGAATTAATTTTGTGGAGTGTCCAGATAGAAGTCCATGATCCATATCCAGAACCCATGGATCTGGATTCTCTTGTTGAAGAATCTGCCTTACTGGGAAGTTGGATCTCTGGTAGAAGGCAAGTGGTGTTTGGAGATGTCCGGAATGAAGATAAGACCTCCCTAATGTGTTGTTTAGGGCTAGGTTGTGTTTGGGTTTCAACCCCCTGAGCAAAGCACCCTTGTATAGCAATATACTTGGGGGCGGTTGCTAGTGGCGGTTGATTAAACCAAGCGACCGCCTTAAGCGACAGCCCAGTTTTGCTTGCGGGAAAATGCCCTATTTTGCCCCTATTCGTTATAAATAGCATCCCTTGCCCTATTAACGCATTATTATGTTCAGGATTACTATTTTGGGCGATTAGGATATGGAACCTTTTCTCTTCTATTCTTGGTGATTCTGGTTAAGGTAATGAATCTCCATCTGCGATTCTCTTCTTTTTAACCTCTAATTGATATGAACCCATCCCCATTTTTTAGTGGTTACCCAATTGATTAGTTGTATCTCCCTTTTCAATGTTCTTGATGAGAT
Organism: Hakea prostrata; assembly: GCF_041222555.1. Taxonomy (NCBI): domain Eukaryota; kingdom Viridiplantae; phylum Streptophyta; class Magnoliopsida; order Proteales; family Proteaceae; genus Hakea; species Hakea prostrata. The sequence goes on from NC_142606.1 coordinate 26,364,893, forward strand.
CCTGTCTAGGAACGAATCCCTGCATTTGTTAATGGATGGATCTAATCAAGGGGAATGATTTGGGTATTAAATCTTTGTTAATTTTAGGGTTTCTTGTTACCCCTTTGTTCTAGAGCTTTTAAGATTGAAATTTGGACTAAGATCATCCCAAAACAGATTGAAATCGGATGATAAAAGGTCTGATTTTCGGAGTTGGAAACTGCTTGAAACAAGGGCGGTTGCTTGTGGAGGTCGCTTAACCTAAGCAACCGCCACAAGCAACCGGCTGGTTTCCAGTGATAGTGTAGGTTTGATTTTGGATTTGTTTTGACTCTTGACTCTTATACATTCTTGTAACCCTATGCCTAGGTGTTCTTTGTTTCAAATAAAAGTCTTATAATAGTTTTTGGATTACAAGTTAGAGGAATTTTACTAAATTACAGGTAAGGACATGCATTCGTATTTATATGCAATTACATATACATGATGATTCAGCTGTTCTATTTACTATTCTTTGATCATTTAACTTGCTGTAATTGTATAAAGCATATGAATCTTATTGTATACTTGCTGTTAGTGGTGTTCTTTGATGTACTTCATCTTTTATGATATTGCACAACTGTTCATGGTATGATAAAGAGTGATGTAGTGTAGTTGTGATGGAAGGGGTATTCCATTGGGATATCTTGGCTAGAGATATCAGAGGGCTATGGTATGGGAAACATGCTCATTGATGCCTCTAGAACTATCATGATTACTGGATGACATACCTAGGAGAGTCTAGAATTGCATGGCTAGGTCCCCACATGCTATTACCCTTTCAGCAGGGGAATTGAAGCCGGGTGACGTGTGACAATGGTGATGTGACTCTGTTTCATCCTACAGCGGTAACCAGTCCCGTGCGGAGACTCAGTGGTCCACTATTGGTCATGCAATGGTAGGGTTGCATATGTTAGGGTTGGGCTCATGGACGTCCAAGGAGCGGACTGGGTGTCGTGAGGAGTCATGAGAGCATCCGCCCCAATAATATGTGGATGACCATAGGGTTAAGGAGTGGAGTCCAACAGCGGTAGCCAGTCCATGAGGGTTCTCACTCCTAGGTTGCGAAGGATACTAAACCGAGTTGGTTGGTGCCATAGGGGAAGTATCTGGATTTCATATAGTATGTTACCATTATGACTTGCATTGGATTAGAAACCTTGACATGCGCCAGTACTCATTGCCAATGGTCGTGGTGAGAGAGTGTGGACTTAACCCTAGCCATGGTTTGAGAGCCAGGTGTGGACTTACCCCTTTGCCCAGGATCCCTACAAAGGTAACCAGTCCTTGCTGGATTAGAGTGACTAGACCTACCCAGAGGAGTGCTGGTGTATATCTTAAAGCATGTCAACTGATAGAGACTTGCATAGCTAGATCTTAGTAGCATTCATATTTTTACATACCATCCATATCATTTCATGTATGCATTCGTGGATTATATTGACATATATATATAAACTCATTCCTTTCATTGTATATATTATATGAGTTGTATAGATGGTGGCACAACGTCGGAAGTTGGAGATGATTCGTATGAAAGAGCCTTCTCGTATGAAGCTGATGTGGCACAAGCAGTGGTACATGAACTTGCAGAGCATGAAGCCTCCTGAAGATGCTTGGTGTGCGCTTATAGCACCCATTGATGGCCGACAGAGGTAGATTGCCAGGATTTTGATGATCGTATGGAGAAAGATTAGAGGACCCCCTTTACTTGCTAATTTAGAAAACCAATTTTTAGATTTAGAAAAGAAACTAAAAGGAAAATTATTTAGTTTATTCTTTTTGCTTCCGCTGAACTCGATATTACATTTGATTCTTGATTCTTTCCTTTGATTCTTTCTTGGATATTTATTGGAGCATTTGGACTCCTGTAACCTTTTTATTAATTATTGCACTTATTCTTGCTCTTTATCATGACCCTGTGTATCTCCCTTCACCCGATTTCTACTTTGATAACATTGCATCATCATGAGGCATGCTCACGCCTCACTCATCTTCTTTACCGAACGTGATGGGAACTTTTTCCACTTTCTTTCTTTTTTTTGGATTCTTCTAATCCCACGAATCTTGATTTTGCCTTTAGATTCCTTAGGGACTCAAGTCCGGGTCCTCCGAATATAGTGAGGATTGGGGATCTACTAGGTCCTACCAATTCCTTGCCCTTTTTTAGATTTTGGAACCTCAACTCGGCGCTCCCTACTTGCCGAATGATCCCTTTTTTCATTCGTCGTTCTCTTCTCGTTCTCCCGAACTTTCAAAAAACTTGTGAGATGCCCCTAATTGATTAATCTTTCGATATCTGCCTTGAGGTGCCTACAGTCATTAGTGTAGTGCCCAAAATCTTTGTGGAATCGACAATATTTCTCCATATTCTTTTCTCCCGTTTTCCCAACTATCTTAGATGGCCATTTCAAAATATCTTGATTTTTGATCTGCATCAATATCTCCGATCGGGAAGTATTTAATGGTGTATACTCATCTTGATCAGGTGATCGTCGTCTCCAAGTTGGACGTGGCTTTTTGGCCCGATCACAATCCTGAGTTGGCTGCTTTTGTTTTTGGCTTCTCTCAGGGACCTTTTGCTCCTTGGTTGCAGTCTTTGACTCTCCTTGCCGTGCATCGAGTATCTCTGCTACTTCCGCCAGCTTTTGACATCTTTGCACTAATTCAGCATAGGTGGATGGCATATCTTGAAGTAGATATTCCAATAACTTTCGGTTGGTTAACCCCGTAAAGAGACCAGTTTTTGCCACCTGTTCATCCAGATTCTCTATTTCCATGGTGACTTTGTTAAATCTTTTCAAGTATTCCCGAATCGATTCATTCCCTCCCTGTTTGATTGTAAAGAGTGTTTCCTCCGTTTTCTTGATTTGGATACCACTCTGGAAACGTCCAATGAACTTGTGAGCAAGGTTTTCGAAGTCATTGATTCTTCCCGAAGGAAGGTTCGAAAACCACTTCTGGGCTGCCCCAGTTACGGAAGAGGCGAATACCCTGCAAAGAATTTCGTCAGAGTTTCCAGCTACCGCCATGGTTTGCTAATAATAGCTAATATGGGTAGTAGGGTCTCCAAAACCGTCAAACACTGTAAAATTTGGGAGTCTAAAATTATGCGGAAACACGAACAGGGCAATAGAATTAGCAAAAGGAGTCTTCCGGATAACTGAATAAATATCATCATTTTTTCGCCCTCAAGATAGTTGCTCCAACCTTTGGTTTATGTTGGCAAGCCTCGGCCGATATGCAACGATAATCCATCCTCCATCCGAACAGTTACTCTTTCCGAACGCTTGGATGTTGGAGAGTGAGTACGCACTCCTCTCGGCAATCTCGTCAAGGAATCAGTTCGGCTGGCCTGCGGCCTGTCATACTAATCATAGCTTCTTGGAAATTCACCAGTTCTCAAATCTCGGGCTCGCCGTAGAAGGACCCTTTGAGCGTTTGTGCCAAAATTCTGGCCTTCAGCTGGTTGTCCTTCCCTTTCGACAAAAATTGCCCTAATGTGTGGTATTTGCTCATCTGCTACTCCTGCACGTCTCCGGGCTTCTACCTGATTAGGAGCTTGAGGTGTTACATCCACCCAGCCGGTACCCTATCTGGCATACCCGAGAATGTGATCCACAATCCAAGGATCAAGCATCAAGGGACCATGCCTCCCACATACGCGATAACACAATCATGAACGATAATAATCAAGGTAAAAGCAACAAATAATAGATATCATGAATAAGATAAGATTCAAATAATCAGAGTGCGGAAATAAATGATACCATGTGTATAAGTGTAATCATAAGAATGAGAAAATGAGTGAAAGTCACTTTCTCAAGGCAGCAGAAAAATAGTAAAATCAAGTTAAGTTACAATCCCATGTTTAAAGAGTAACTCAAAGAAAGCTAATTACATATCCCAAATGTTTAACAATAATCCAAGGAAATGGGGCACTAAGCAAGGGTTTCTTCTATCCTAATGATTGTTTCCTCATAGAGGTGGACGAAGAAAGCCCAGCACGGCTACTCCCTCACCATAGTGGGGCTAACCCTAGTAAGTAGAGTAATCCTCTTCGGCACCATAACTTTGATCTTCACCGTAGCTACCACCTGGAGGGTAGTATGAGGAATCAAAGTTCGTCTCGTAGAGTGTGCCATCAGAGTCTTCAATACCTACGGGAAAATCTAACAACATTTGCACAAAAGGAATGAGTTCAACAGAACTCAACAAGGCAGTTATTCCATAATTCAAAATCATATAAGTACAAATCATAACATAATGCAATGTGATATGAAACATATGATGCGAGTATGATTCTAACTCTAATGAATGCTAGTCTCTATGGTAGACATGCTTTTACCCATAGCACCATACTTCTTTGGGTCGTCAGTCACTCTCCCTCAACCAATTCCGTATCTTGGGACTGCCGTAGTAGTTGGGTAAAGTCCACTCAAACCATGGTAGGGGATTCAGTCACCACTCTCTCACATCACCATTTGGTATAAGTATTGGCGCATGTCAAGGTAAAGCCTAGCCCAATGCAAGTCATCTACTTAGTCGTATCAACTCAGATCTAGATACGTCCATTCCTCACCCCAGGCGATCCTTTCCAGTATCCTTCACACTAGAGTCAGTGTAATCCTAGATTACGGATTCATCAACCCTATTGGTCATCCAGAAATAGTAAACGGGAAACTCCCACGTCCTCTCACAGGTTAATTACCGGTCTTGAGCGCCCGTGAGCCCAAGTTATCTATTTGCAACCCTACCAATAAATAGCCCCTTTCAGGTATCCGTAGCATGGTTTATGTCCTCCCCCGGGTTGGTTACCGGTCTTGAGCGCCCATCAAACCATACACTACCACGGGTCGTTCGGTCTCAATGCCTTTCCGATTCGGGTCTGACACGACAAGGACAATCCTAGCCACACAACTAGGCAATCCTATGTATGTCATCCAATAACCCAGAAAAGTGTTATAGGCACCTTTGGAGAACATCCCATACTATTCCCTCTGATGCTCAAGGACAGAAGCATCAATAGGACACTTCCCAATCCCGAGTTATACTTAGGCAATCACATATTCAAGTCCATCATATCTCATATATTTGATACATCATCATGATAAAAGTTAAGTCATAATATTAAACAGATCCATCATGAATACAAGTAACAAGAATAATAAATCATTATGATAAGAGAGTATGAAATCACATTACTGCAGTTCTAAAACATGTATAGCAGTCCTATAATATTCAAAAGCAATTAAGAGACTATGTTCACTAAGTATAAGCACCAAAACATAAGTTCATAGCCTATGTGTTTATGGAGATAACCATCGTTACCTTAGGTTGAGTTGATGATGAATCAAGAATTACCAAGCAATGATCCAAAAGTAGAGTTAAGACCCTAAACAAACATAAATAAGAGGTTAGAGTTTAGAAGCAAGACTAAGCTTCAAACACAAGGTTGCACACACTTTGGTTCCAAAATCACTATTCATCTCACAAAAATCCAACTTTGCAAAAACTTGTCCCATTTTCAAACCAAAATGAATTTTAACATGAAACAAATTTCTACATGATTGATTCACTATGGGGAAGGTGTTCCCACTTTCCGTTTGGTCAAATTCCAATTTTCAAAAATTAACAAACGCAAGCCCAAAGAGGATTTTTTCTCTCTCTTACTTGCTGAATTTTCACTTTGAAGATGACAAAAAGATAGATTTTCACCAAATGAAGTGTTCCAGCATGTTTATCTAAGTCTTATGCACATGTTAGTATGATCGAATTGCAATTTTACTAAAATTGAAATTTTTAAAAAGTTTACAAAAATGCTCTTCATTTAACAAATACACACTGGGACTAATCCAAATGAAATTTCTTCTTTGTTTCAACAGATTCACCACGCCTAGAGGAGGGCGACGAGCTGATAGAGGTCGAGGACATGTTCCCCGATCGGAGGTTATGGACGAGGAGCATTTCACCACTCCTATGGCCGAGTTTCTACATGAGTACTACTTCCATGACATACCGATCGAGCATGGATGGTTGGTTGTCTTGGATGATTTAGAGGCATTTCGCATACGCGAGCGGCTGGAGGCTATGGATTGGTTACACTTGTACACCACAACATATTCGGTCTATCCAGATCTCGTCAGGTACTTCTATAGTAACCTGACTTACCGCATCGAGGATGACCCACGAGATGGTTCTAGGATCGTCATGGACTCTATGGTTGGGGGCAAGAAGATCAGTTTCACTACTAGGACATTGGCTCGTATCTTGGATGTCCCAATTGTACTAGATTCCCGTTGGTGGATTCCCGCCGGCACAGATATCACTGAGGTTCTACTTTCATACGAGACACATGAGGTATGCATGACTTTATGGGATGACATTGACTGTTATATGCCCCGGAGCGGCACTACAATGCGTCCTTTAGCTCGGGTTATCGCTCACATCGTCGGGCGAAACATCCTTCCAAAGGCAGGGCACCACAACAAGGTGTTAGCGATGGAGGCATTGGTCATCTACAGTATGTACACTGGAGTGCAAATAGACTTAGCCTACATCATGTAGAACATCATGATAGATCAAGTTGAGTTTCCTGGGGATAGGAACTTGGCTTTTGGTCGACTCTTGACACGCATTTTTGAGTACTTTGATGTGGACTTGGAGGATACACCAATGATTCAGGGCCGAGACATAGGCGAGGACATCGGCTCATGGTTGATTAGGAAGATGGGGCTCCGCAATGCGGCCAGATCAGAGGATGAGGATGACATCAATGAGGCATCAGAGGATGATGACTTAGAGGATGAGGATACCGAAGACTATGATGGTGATGATAGTGGTGATGAGGACGATGATGAGCATGGGGATGATGATGATCAAGGAGATGAGGATCAGGGTCAGGATAAGATTCCGAGACACGAGGAGATTCTTACTCCGTGATTCTCTGAGGTTGGAGGTCCATCTCACACGACTTCTGAGGCTCCAGGTGTGGCTTCTCATCAATCATCGATTCATTCCATACTTGAGAGGATCGAGGCTCGTCAGGAGGCTATAGAGGCTGGACAGAGGAGGATGGAGTCATACATGTGCACCCTAGGTGAGAGGTTTGCATGGCTGGAGGAGGAGTTCAGATCTAGGAGGGATCAGACAAATCGTCGGAGTCGATCGCCTAGATAGGTAGTACTAGGAGTTTCCTTTTATGTTTTCTTGGATGTATTTCTTTTCAGACTTGTAAAACTCTCTTATGTGATTAATGAAGTTCAGTTATTTTGTTTATATTATTGTGTCATATTCAAATTTCAATTTGTGCTTCATCAATTTGGTTGCGAGTCCAGGTTATCTATTATTCACCTCTAAGAGCACTTGAGTCACTTTTGGATCTGTGACTCGGAATGTCCCGTTATCATTTCTGTGGTCGGGGTTCCACTTGATCTTGGGCTCTGATGTCAATCTGTCACATCCACCCATACCCTATCTGGCATACACGGGAATGTGATCCACAGTCCAAGGATCAAGCATCGAGGGACCATGCCTCCCACATACGCGATAACACAATCATAAACGATAATAATCAAGGTAAAAGCAATAAATAATAGATATCATGAATAAGATAAGATTTAAATAATCAGAGTGCGGAAATAAATGATACCATGTGTATAAGTTAATCATAAGAATGAGAAAATGAGTGAAAGTCACTCTCTCAAGGTAGCAGAAAAGTAGTAAAATCAAGTTAAGTTACAATCCCATGTTTAAAGAGTAACTCAAAGAAAGCTAATTACATATCCCAAATGTTTAACAATAATCCAGGGAAATGGGGCACTAAGCAAGGGTTTCTTCTATCCTAATGATTGTTTCCTCATAGGTGTGGACGAAGAAAGCCCAGCACGGCCGCTCCCTCACCATAGTGGGGCTAACCCTGGTACGTAGAGTAATCCTCTTCAGCACCATAACTATGATCTTCACCGTAGCTACCAACCGGAGGGTAGTATGAGGAATCAAAGTTCATCTCGTAGAGTGTGCCATCAGAGTCTTCAATACCTACGGGAAAATCTAACAACATTTGCACAAAAGGAATGAGTTCAAAAGAACTCAGCAAGGCAGTTATTCCATAATTCAAAATCATATAAGTACAAATCATAACATAATGCAATGTGATATGAAACATATGATGCGAGTATGATTCTAACTCTAATGAATGCTAGTCTCTATGGTAGACATGCTTTAACCCATAGCACCATACTTCTTTGGGTCGTCAGTCACTCTCCCTCAACCAATTCCGTATCTTGGGACTGCCGTAGTAGTTGGGTAAAGTCCACTCAAACCATGGTAGGGGATTCGGTCACCACTCTCTCACATCAACATTTGGTATAAGTATTGGCACATGTCAAGGTAAAGCCTAGCCCAATGCAAGTCATCTACTCAGTCGTATCAACTCAGATCCAGATACATCCATTCCTCACCCCAAGCAATCCTTTCCAGTATCCTTCACACTAGAGTCAGCGTAATCCCGGATTACGGACTCATCAACCCTATTGGTCATCCACAAATAGTAAACGGGAAGCTCTTATGTCCTCTCACGGGTTGGTTACCGGTTTTGAGCACCCATGAGCCCAAGTCTAGCTATTTGCAACTCTACCAATAAATGGCCCCTTTCGGGTATCCGTAGCATGGTTTATGTCCTCCCCCGGGTTGGTTACCGGTCTTGAGCGCCCATCAAACCATACACTACCACGGGTCGTTCGGTCTCAATGCCCTTCCGATTTGGGTTTGACACGACAAGGACAATCCTAGCCACACAACTAGGCAATCCTATGTATGTCATCCAATAACCCGAGAAAGTGTCGATTGGCACCTTCCAAGAACACCCCATACTATTCCCTCCGATGCCCAAGGACAGAAGCGTCAATAGGACACTTCCCAATCCCAAGTTATACTTAGGCAATCACATATTCAAGTCCATCATATCTCATACATTTGATACATCATCATGATAAAAGTTAAGTCATAATATCGAAATGATCCATCATGAATACAAGTAACAAGAATAATAAATCATTATGACAAGAGAGTATGAAATCACATTACTGCAGTTCTAAAACATGTATAGCAGTCCTATAATATTCAAAAGCAATTAAGAGACTATGTTCACTAAGTATAAGCACCAAAACATAAGTTCATAGCATATGTGTTTATGGAGATAACCATCCTTACCTTAGGTTGAGTTGATGATGAATCAAGAATTACCAAGGAATGATCCAAAAGTAGTGTTAAGACCCTAAACAAACATAAATAAGAGGTTAGAGAAGAAATCGGGAAGATTGGATGTCAAATGGGTCAAAACTGGCTGAGGTTGCTGTCAGCAACAAGTTTGGTCGATGGTCTTGGTCAATGGCATTGACCAAAATGTCTTCTTCTTCTGGGGTTCGGATTGATCTGGAACTTGGAGGGATGCTTAAGAACAGTATGAGAACACTACAAATCAAGGAATTAACATAATCCAATGGTCTAAATAGAAAGCCCCAAATTGAGCTACTAAGTTCAAGAGACAAGCATTGTAGCATGGATTGAAATTGATTGCATTTGCATTGGAAAGGCATGCATTAGCTAAGGGAACTTATAGGAATTTGATTAAGATCATATGCTAGTGATAAACATGTACATAGCACACTATATACCTCAGTTTTTTACAAGAAGGCATGATGTTAAGAAGAAAATCGAAGAATGTATATGCAAGGCTTGAAATGAGAGCATAGCATCAATAGACAAGTGAGAGGATCATAGGTTAAGCAAGAGTGGACACTTGGAGTGATGCTTGCAAGGTTGCAGCACCATCTCCAAGGTCTCAACAGCAAAAGAGGGATAGAAAATGATAGAAAAGAATAGATCAGAGAGTGGGAGTGATGAATCATACCTTGTAGTTGTTGATGGAGACAAGGAACAATGATTAACAATGATTTTTGGTGGGATCTTCTTCACAAATGCCTAGGAGGTGCTTTGGGAAGCTCTCCCCACGTTCTCAGGAGTGATAATGATTGGAATAGGGCTCAAAACACAAGGCTAGTATAAATAGAGTAGGGAATATTCCATAGAACCATTAACTTGTCTATCTGGGAAACTTTGGTCGATGGTCCTTGGTCGATGGCATCGACCAAAGAGGATCAAATAAACTAGAATTCAACAGAAAACAGAATTTGTTCGGCAACTTCGGATAGGGACTTGGAGGGCTATATAGGGTCAAATTGAATGGGATTTTCTTGTACAATTCAATCAAGAAGTCTAGTTTCAGGAAATACCTTCGGATTGTGCACGGGATTCCATTAGGTACTTCAACTAAATCATTCTTCTCCGATGCGCAGATTTTCACTAAACACCAACAATGTACTCAAGTAAGGGGTATCATCGTCAATGTCCATGGGCTCGGATTCTGAATCATAATTATCAATCAAAAGGGTCCACAAGTCTCTTCTATCACCGCTTCATGTCTTCAGACCTAAAAACAACAGTGGATCTGGGTTAGGGTCAGGGTCAGGATAGGGCTGGATTTTACATGAAGAGCCACTACCTGTCTAACCAAAGTGCGGATCATATCCTGCATCTCTAGGAATTGGACCTGCATTTGGTCCACTTGTTGCTGAAGCAGATCGGATGGTTTTGATATTCGGGTCCATCAACTCCGTCTCTACGTGCTTCTAGGGGTTAGCTTCCTTGGGGAACATTTGACAGATCATTCTCTCCATAGAGTGGTGGGATGTTTGCTATCCGCTGAGCCGCTGCTGCTGCTACCGATCTAGTTACCATGACCTCTTGAAGCGTTTCCCACAGACGGCGCCAAATGATGAGTCCAGAAAATGTCAAGCCTCCAGGTTCCTTGATGATGGCCTGCAAAATAGAGTTAGATGTGGCCCGACCATGGGGGTCGGGAGGCCACCTCCGAAGCTTAAGTCAGTTACTTAACTAATCGCCAAAGCTCTGGCAAGTTGCATAGCATAATAATGAATACGCAAATTGGAAACGATTCAATACCTTTGGAGTGAGTGGATCACTTGTTTATATAGACTTTACCTCCAATTCTCGACCATTGAGTGAAGTCTCAATCTCTGTTAGTAGCAGTCCGATTGTAGGGTTTCCTTCTAAATGTTCGGGAACGCAAGTAGTTATCAATCTCGGCATGATTCCCTTACTGCTTTGCTAATAGTTGCCTCCTACAAGTCATCTTATTCTACCGCAAGGTTCGGGAGATCTTACCGGATGGATAATCAACTTGCGGCGCCTTTATGATCATTAAATTAGGGTTTGGTGGGTCCCCGATTATGGTTTAACCTGGATAAAGATTATCAACCCGGTCCATAGGTTCGGTGCAATTTTCCTCTTATCAAGTACTAACTATTTGTGCATCTTAACTAAAGTTTTTTTATTTTAATATTATTATTATTATTATTTGGGTATATCCATGTATGGATTTGTGAAAATATGATCTAACAGTCATACAATCGGACATGTGTGAATCAAGAAGACCTGTTTATATAAGGTTTTAGTAAGACAATAATGTTGGCCTCAAATTAGGTTCTACATGAAATATCACACTCAAAACTACTTAAAACCCACTAAAATATAGTATATCATCGCACATGTTTCGCTGAGATCTCGAGTTAAATCTCAACATCTAAGTTACTGTTGAGATGCTAAGTGTCACATCCACCCAGATGGTACCCCATTTGGAATACCCGGGATGTGATCCACAGTCCAATGATCAATGATTTGAGGTCCGTGCCTCCCACATACACGGTAACACAATCATGAACAGTAATAATCAATGGTAAAAACAGTTAATACTAAGTATCATGAATAAGATAAGATTAACTAAATCAGAGTGCGCAATATAGATAATAATAGAGTGTGATCAAAATCATAAAGGGTGAGAAGGTGTGGTAGCCACCCTCTCAGAGCAACGGAAAAGAAGTAAATCAAGTTAGTTACATATCCAAGTGTCACCAGAATAATCCAAAAACAAGTTAATTACAAGATCCAAGGTTCCACAAATACACCAGGGGAATGGGGCACTATGTGTCACATCCACCCAGCCGGTACCCTATCTGGCATACCCGAGTGTGTGATCCACAGTCCACAAGATCCAGTAGTTAGAGAAATCAACCTCCCACATTCACAACAATATAATCAAGAACAAGACTAAATCAATGTTAACAATATTATTCAAATAAATCAAGGTAAAGTAACGAGATATTCATCAGAGTGCCGAAAAGATACCAATAGATATATAAACCAAAAGTAGAGTGAGGCGGAATCTCACTCCATGAGTACAGCGGAATGTAGTTCGAAAATCAAATGGGATTACAACCGATTCTAAAGACAAGAAAGAAAGATATAATCTAAACTAGAGTCTTTTCTACTTTATAAAGGATGTCCTCATAGACATAGACTTCATCGATGATGCTCAAACGCTCCCACTCCACAGTAGGGCTAATCCTGGTAACAAGAGAGACCACTCGAGGGATCCTCACAGTAATCTTCGTAGTCGCCAGCACTTTGCGTATGGTACGCTTCTTCATCTTGCGCTTCCTCATATTGCGCTTCATAGCCATCAAATCCTGTAGGATAGTCTAACAAAAGATATTGTACATAAAGGAATGAGTTTCAAAGAAACTCAGCAAGGCAAGTTATTCCATAATAGCATAAATAACACAGTATCACAAACAAAGCAGAAGATGATATAATATGAGGCAACAATGTATGTATGAGTCTAACTCTATGTATGCTGGTCTCTATAGGCAGACATGCTTTAAGTCATAGCACCATATGTCACGCCCTCCCAGCCGGTACCCTATCTGGCATACCCGAGAGTGTGATCCACAGCCCGAAGACCAGGTATCGAGTGATCAACCTCCCACATAAACAATAACATAATCATGAACAATCATAATAAAAGTGCGGAAGATAAATCATAGATCCAATAAAGAAAGAATGAATCATAAATGAATCAGAATAATAGATATAATCAGAGTATCAAACAGATAAGTAAAGTGAGGCAAAAATCCCACTTTACAACCAGCGGAAAAGTAGCTCTAAAGAGAATCAACTAAATAAAATCTAATCCCAGTAACTAGTACATTGGGTAACTAAATTGTTCTCCACTTTATAGACAACATCCTTGTAAGTGTAAATCTCATAAATGGCACAAGGACGCTTCCACTCAATGGTCGGACTAAGCATCGTACGGAGCATAACCACTCGCGGGATCTTCGAGTAATTGTGGTAACCGCAATCACCTTCCCCGGAGATATGCCTCTTCGCCTTGCGCTTCTTCATAGGGACCGTCATAGTACTCAAGACTGCAGGATAGTCTAACAACATTGTACAATAAAGGAATGAGTTTCAAAGAAACTCGGTAAAGGCGATTAAAAATCCATAATAACATAAATGGCAGGATTCCGAACAAACATAAATGCAATATGATATGAGACAAGCAATGAATGAATGAATCTAACTCTATGTATGCTGGTCTCTATTGGCAGACATGCTTTAAGTCATAGCACCGTACTTCTTTAGGAAGGTCCACTCACATCCTCAACCATTTAAGATATCTTGGATTCTCTCACGGATCATTTCACCGGTCTTGAGCAGCCGATTGGTAATGGGTCCTTCATCCCTCGGGACTAACCATGGCGGGGGGTTAAGTCAACACACTCTCTCACAACCATTTGGTATAAATCTTCGGCGCATGTTAGGGTAAAACCTAGCCAAATGCAAGTCTTCTACTTAGTTACATCAAGTCGGATCCAGATACTTCCATTCCTCGTCCCCGACGATCCTTTCCGGTATCCTTCACACTAGAGTCCTCATAGTCCCTGACTACGGACTCATCAACCCTATTGATCATCCACATATGGTAAACGGGAAGCTCTCACGTCCTCTCACGGGTTGGTTACCGGTCTTAAGCGCCCGTGAGCCCAAGTCTAACCATATGCAACCCTACCAATAAATGGCCCCCACAATGTGATTCCCTGTCCTCTCACGGGTTGGTTACCGGTCTTGAGCGCCCATGAATCCCCATTGCTACCACGGGTCGTTCGGTCTCAATACCCCTCCGATTAGGGTCTCGACATAACAGGACATCCTAGCCAAACACTACTAGACAATCCTAGATATGTCATCCAACAGTTTAGGAAGGTGTCCAGAGGGCATCTCCGGAAACATCCCATAATATTCCCGTAGTAGTCCAAGAACAGAAGTGTCAAAAGGACACCTCTCCTTTCCAAACCATACTTAAGCATACACATGCATCAATTCATATCATCACATATATGGTAACTTCATATATGGAAAGAAATCAATAATTACAATCACTTTTATAACATTGGTAAGTAAATCATACATGAATCAATTTAATATGAATAAGTAATGCTACTGTAATCGAAGTTATGCAACAGTAGTATATCATTGTAAGAATCTAATTTAGGAATCATATCTATGATATTCAAATATAGAAACTAGATTCATGCTATCTATGTAATTAAGGAAATAACCATCCTTACCTTTTATAACTCGCAAAGGAATCCTAAAAAGTCAAGTAAGATCTCGGCAAACTTGAGAAGAAGGTCCTAAACAAGTATATACAACATATTAGGAAAGATCCCTAACAGAAAAGATACCAAAACATCCAACATAGACCAATTCTGGAGTTGCTGTACTCATTGGTCGAGTGGATTGGTCGATCTGGTCGGTCAGACCAATCAGTCGACCAATGCGACGATAGCCTATAAAATCGAGTTTTAAGATATGAAATCCGAATTTGGTGGTTCAAAAGGGTACTAATCAAGGGGTAGACTACATCAGTAGTATTCTAACATATAGGGGACCTCAAAACACCAATCAAATCAAGATATCAAGATCCAAATTAGGAAACAAAAGTTACCATAATTAAATCAACCATGGATCTTGATGAATTTGAAATAGAAAACAAAGACAAGAACAATAGGAGGATGGATCATTGCTTAAGGTAAAGGTATCATGAAAAGCATACTTAGATCTTCAAGGAAATAGGCTTAGAAGCATAAATCTAAATAAGGAAATAAAACCTACCATATATGTAACTACCATGCATCATGAAGAACACATAGTAAGGTAGAAGAGAACACTAGAGATCTATAGATTATGGATCATGGAAGGAAAACACAGTAATTAACTACTAACATGATCGACATAGAAGATCCAAAGAGATCAGAATTCAGATTAGAAGTTTAACAAAGATTAGATCATGGTTTGATCATGATTCCTTCAAAAGCTTGCAATGATCATGGTTAAGATCATTGTTCTAGCCTCAAATCCTTAGGATGATCATGAGAACATGTTCAGAGATGTTTGCAACAGAGAATGCAGCATCTCTTCTACTGTCTCAACTCAAAAAGGAAAGAAAAACAAAGATGGAGGAGAAGAAGAGAGAGTAGACATACCTTTTGATGCAAAAAGAAGAGTTTCGACGAAGATCCGTCAAGAAAACACCAAGGATGCAAGAGAGATGACTTGCAGAGGTCTTTGGTTCATTCCAGAGAGTTTGGAGGCAGCAAATACGAAGTGGACTCGAGATTGGACTTAAATAGAGCAAGAACAACCTAATTGCCAAAGACAACACTCATTGGTCGAGTGGATTGGTCGACTGGGCCCGATCGACCAATCGACGACCAATGCCGACAAAGAAGACCAAAACAGGGAATTGAAGGTCCAGATCAAATCCAATCCTAAAGGGGTTTTGCACACAAGTCAAGTGACTTACCTAATAGGTAGAAATGCCTTCAAACCAAGATAGAGAGCACTCCAAGTCCATCAACTAATCAGATCTTCATCAGGATTCAGTTTCCAAAAATAGAACCTCATCATCAACTTTCATGGATTCAAAGCCAACACCAAGTCCTCCACTGGGATGGCCCAAAGCTGACTTCTTACTTTACTTCGGGTCATCGGACCTACAAATAACAAGGTTTCCGGGTCAAGGTTAGGGCTGGGTTTTACACCATACTTCTTTGGGTAGGTCTCATCACACAACGCCGGTTGGTAGTGGGTCCTTCATCCATCTTGGACAATCCATGGTTAGGGGTTAAGTCACCTCTCTTTCACATCTCCGTTTGGTCTAAGTATTGGCGCATGTCAAGGTAAAGCCTAGCCCAATGCAAGTCTTCTACTTAGTCATATCAACTCAGATCCAGATACGTCCAGTCCTCCCCTCTCGGGATCCTTTCCGGTATCCTTCACACTAGAGTTAGCGTATCCGACTCTCTCAAATACGGACTCATCAACCCTATAGGTCATCCGCATATAGTAAACGGGAAGCTCTCATGTCCTCTCACGGGTTGGTTATCGGTCTTGAACGCCCATGAGCCCAAGTCTATCCATATGCAACTCTACCCACAAATGGTCCCCACAATGTGATTCATGTCCCCTCACGGATATAACTCACCGGTCTTGAGCACCCATGAATCCCCATTGCTACCACGGGTCGTTCGGTCTCAATACCCTTCCGATTCGGGTCTGATATAACAGGGGTATAACCTAGCCAAACACTGCTAGACAAGTCCTAGGTATGAAAACCAATAATTCGGGAAAGCGTCAAAGGGCAACATTGGAAATATCCCATACTACTCCGAATGAGGTCCAAGGACAGAAATGTCAAAAGGACATTCCCCAGTCCCAAATCATACCTAAGCAATCACAATCATAATTCAGTCATATCATCCACGACAAATATCACATCATATGAAAGAGTATAATAAAACAAGATTAAATAAATAAGGAAACATACATGAGTAAGTATTCATACATAATCAAGTACATAAAGTAAATAAAGAAATAAGATCCTAATGTACTTGCAGCATTCATATCATAATAGAAACTAACATAACAGTAGCAAATCTAAGTAGTTCCCAAATTAGAAACTAAATCTATGCAAATCTATGTTAATATGGTAACAACTTTCCTTACCTTAAATAGATCCGAGAATATTCCGGACGAACAAGAGGATGAATCCAAAGTTAGCAAATAATCCCTAAAATAGCATCACACAATCGGAATCACAGTCAAATAAGCCTTGATTGCAGGACGCAATGCCTTGGAAAACTTCTTTGCCTTGGCACGATCAGGTCTTACAGATTCAGGGGCAAAGTAAAATAATTCCTCAAACTTCTGTTGATATTCCAAAACATACAAAAGTCCTTGAATAAGGGCCATGAACTCAGCTTCCTTTGCATCAGTCACTACTTCAGGGAAATAGTTCTTACAAAATGCATCCTTAAAAATTTCCCAGGTTATTCCACCAACATGCAAGGTTTCCAAAACAGGACGAGTGGAGGTCCACCATGCATCCGCTTCGGGCTGGGGCCTGCGCGGCAAACAAGATCTTCCCGGGGCGCCGCGAGCCACCGGGGGAGGGCGCCCCCCCCTATTTTTCCCCGCCCCTTGTGAGGAAAAAAAGGGTAGTGAGAACGCAGAAAAAAAGGGCACGCGCCCTCGTCTTCACATCCGCGGGTCGCGGTGGGGGGGGGGCCCCCCGCCCCCCCCCCCCCCGGCCGCCCCTGCCGGCCGCCCCCCGGGGGGGCCGGGGGTGGAGGTCGTCTCGCCCCCACAAACACAAAAACAAAATAAAAAATAATAAAAAAAAAAAGAAAAAAGAAAAAAAAAAAAAAGAAAAAAAAAAAAAAATAAAAAGAATAACATAAATGAATTAGAATAATAGATATAATCGTAGTATCAAACGGATAAGTAAAGTGAAGCAAAAATCCCACTTTACATCCAAATGGAAAAGTAGCTCAAAGAATAAACTAGATAAAAGCTAATCCCGTAGCTAGTACATTGGGTAACTAAATTATTCTCCACTTTGTAGACGACATCCTTGTAGGTGTAGATCTCATAGATAGCACAAGGACGCTTCCACTCAATGGTCGGACTAAGCATCGTACGGAGCATAACCACCCGTGGGATCTTCGAGTAATTGTGGTAACCGCAATCACCTTCCCCGGAGATATGTCTCTTCGCCTTGCGCTTCCTCATAGGGACCGCCATAGTATTCGACTGGCAGGATAGTCTAACAACATTGTACAATAAAGGAATGAGTTTCAAAGAAACTCAGAAGGCGCTTAAAATCCATAATAACATAAATGGCAGATTCCCAACAATCATAAATGCAATATGATATGAGACAAACAATGAATGAATGATTCTAACTCTATGTATGCTGGTCTCTATTGCGCAGACATGCTTTAAGTCATAGCACCGCACCTCTATAGGAAAGTCCACTCACATCCTCAACCATTTAAGATATCTTGGATTCCTCCAACCATTTAAGATATCTCGAGCACCGATTGGTAATGGGTCCTTCATCCTCAGACATACCTGGCAGGGGGTTAAGTCAACACACTCTCTCACAACCATTTGGATAAGCACCGGCGCATGTCGGGTAATACCAGCCAAATGCAAGTCTTCTACTTGGTTACATCAAGTCGATCCAGATACTTCCATTCCTCGTCCCCGACGATCCTTTCCGGTATCCTTCACACTAGAGTCCTCATAGTCCCCGACTATGGACCACCAACCCTATTGGTTATCCACATATGGTAAACGGGAAGCTCTCACGCCCTCTCACGGGTTGGTACCGGTCTTAAGCGCCCGTGAGCCCAAGTCTAACCAATGCAACCCTACCAACAAATGGCCCCCACAATGTGATTCCCGCCCCTCACGGGTTGGTTACCGGTCTTGAGCGCCCATGAATCCCCATTGCTACCACGGGTCGCTCGGTCTCAATACCCCTCCGATTAGGGTCCGACATAACAGACATCCTAGCCAAACACTACTAGACAACCTAGATATGTCATCCAACAGTTTAGGAAGGTGTCCAGAGGGCATCTCCGGAAACATCCCATAATATTCCCGTAGTAGTCCAAGGACAGAAGTGTCAAAAGGACACCTCTCCTTTCCAAACCATACGTAAGCATACACATGCATCAATTCATATCATCACATATATGGTAACTCCATATATGGAAAGAAATCAATATTTACAATCACTTGTATAACATTGGTAAGTAAATCATACATGAATCAATCCAATATGAATAAGTAATGCTACCGTAATCAAAGTTATGCAACAGTAGTATATCATTGTAAGAATCTAATTTAGGAAACATATCAATGATATTCAAACATAGAAACTAGATTCATGCTATCTATGTAATTAAGGAAATAACCATCCTTACCTTTATAACTCGCAAAGAATCCTAAGAAATCAAGTAAGATCTTGGCAAACTTGAGAAGAAGGTCCTAAACAAGTATATACAACATATTAGGAAAGATCCCTAACAGCAAATATAGCAAAACACCAAACGACCAACTGAGTTGCGTACTCATTGGTCGAGTGGATTGGTCGAGTGGTCCAACACCAATCAACGACCAATGCAGATATGAGCTTATAAAATCGGAGTTTTGAGATATGAAACCGAATTTGATGGTTCAAGAGGGTACTAATCAAGGGGTAGACTACATCAGAGTATTCTAACATATAGGGGACCTCAAAACACTAATCAAATCAAGGTATCAAGATCCAAATTAGGAAACAAAAAGTTACCATAAATAAATCAAACGTGGATCTTGATGAATTTTGAAATAGAAAACAAGGACAAGAACAATAGGAGGATGGATCATTGCTTTGGAAATGAAAACATGAAAACATGCATAGGTCTTCATAGAATAAGGCTTAGAAGCATAAATCTAAATAAGGAAATAAAACCTACCATATATGTACTATCATGCATCATGAAGAACACATAGTAAGGTAGAAGAGAACAACTAGAATTCTATGGATTATGGATCATAGAAAGAAAACACAACCATTAACTACTAACATGATCAATGAAAGAAGATCCAAAGAGATCAGAATTCAGATTAGGAATTTAACAGAGATTAAATCATGGTTTGATCATGAATCCTTCAAAAGCTTGCAATGATCATGGTTAAGATCATTGTTCTAGCCTTAAATCCTTAGGATGATCATGAGAACATGTTCAGAGATGTTTGCAACAGAGGATGCAGATCTCTTCACTGCCTCAACTCAAAAAGGAAAGAAAACAAAGATGTAGGAGAAGAAGAGAGAGTAGACATACCTTTTGATGCAAAAAGAAGAGTCCCACGAAGATCCGCCAAGAAAACTCCAAGGATGCAAGAGAGATGACTTGCAGAGGTCTTTGCGCTCCGCAGGGTTTGGAGGCAGAAATACGAAGGGACTCGAGGTTAGACTTAAATAGAGCAAGAATCAACCTAATTGCCAAAGACAAGACCCATTAGTCGAGTGGATTGGTCGACTGGCCCAGCCGACCAATCACCGACCAATGCAGCAAAGAAGGCCAAAACAGGAATTGAAGGCCCGATCAAATCCAAACCTAAAGGGGTTTTGTACACAAGTCAAGTGACTTACCTAGTAGGAGAGCTTCAAAACAAGGGGCCCCCGGCCCCCAACAAAATAAATTTTTTTGGGTTTTTTTTTTAAAAAAAACAACAACCACCACCCTGTTGGGGTGGGGGGCGGCGCGGCCCCCGGCCGGGGGGGGGGGGGGGGGCGGCCCCTCTTTTTTGTTCGGGGGGGCCGGCCAACAAAAAGCCGGGTGGGGGGGGGGGGGGGGGGGTGGGGGGGCGCGGTCCCGGGCTGTCCGGGGGGCGGGGGGGGGGGGGGGGGGGGGGGCGCCGGGCCCCGAGGGGGGGGGGGGGGGGGGGGGGAGGGGGGGGCGGGGGGGTGGGTTGGGGGGGGGGGGGGGGGGGGGGGGGGGATGTTGGCAATATCACGGAAACTGTTCACTTCCGAAGCATTAGGTATACCAGTCGTATTGTCACCATCCACATTAGTGTGCTGACCAGTACAACCATTAGGAGTATCTCCATGAAGTACTTCTTCCTCATTTCCAGTACTATTAGAACCAATATTGCGATTCCTTAGTACAACCATTCTGCAAAATCAAAGTAAGTCAAAAACATCGAAAATTTCCAACATACCATCAATAACCACTTAACCTTAGTCTTAGCATATCCAAATAAGACTAAAAACATTACTTTAATCATTAAAAAGTCACCCAAGAATTATATATCAAAATCCCAAATTTATCCCAAATTTCCAAATTTTTTTCACCTTGGGTCGAGTGGCTGGGTCAAGTCTTCAATCCAACCCAAGCAGACGACCCACGCAAACAATGCTCGAAAAACACCTTAAAAATCACATTTTTCATTTCATTCTCACTTCAAAACACCAAGCTTCGTGGGAGAGCTCTAGGGCAAGGTTCTCTAAAGTCTTCAAGAGTCATTCTAGGCCATCTAACTTCAAGAACAAGTCTTCAACATTCTTGCAACACCATCTAAGGTAAAATCTCTCATTTCCTTGCTTTACAACTTCTAAACTGAGATGCATTCTTCCAAATATCATGATTTACTTGTTAGGATTGCTAGGAAACATGTCTAGGAATGTATAGGAATGTGTTCTAGGTGATCTTAATACAATGCCATGTCCTTACAACGCTTGCTATCGATCTCATGGTTTCTTGCTAACGATTTCTCAACCGAAAACCTTCTTTTGAAAATCTTCCCTCATTTTCAAACCACAAAGAGTTTTGCCTTCAAATCAATTCCTACATTCTTGCAATGATATGAAGAACATGTGTATCTAAATCGATTAAGCCAATTCCAAACTTCAAAAATCGCATTTTGACCTAATTTGAGAATTTCCCCCCTTTCTATGCTTGCTGAATTTTGTCCTTTAGATCATCAAATTGATAAGTTTTTCTCCAATAAAACATGCTAACCTACTATTCTAAGTATCATGCACATGCTAGTATGCTCAAACTGAAATTTCGCCAAAATTGAAAATTTCCGAAAAATTACGAAAATACCCTTCATGCTGAAATTTTGAAATCCTACTAATGTCAATTCTCTTCTTGTCTTCTTTACAGCTATACTGACATCATGCCTCCTCGCGGACGATAGGGTGGGAGGAGAGGCAGAGCTAGAGGTCAGGTTCCACTTTTGGAGCCGAGAGACGAAGTTAACCGCAGAGATCTATTCAGTACACCCCGTGCGGAGTACTTATACGAGGCCTTCTTTGAGCGGTGCCGCATTGAGTATGGCAGATTACTCAGGCTACGACAACTTACCACATTTCGGATCCATCAAAGATTTGATACGATGGAGTGGACGCATCTTTTTACTGAGGATCTTCCAGTTTATCCGGATTTAGTGAAGTTGTTCTATAGCAACCTTACATCAGTCGAGGAGGGTCGGAGACGAGGTCCATTCGAGTTGATCTTAGAGAGTCGAGTTCGAGAGACACGGATTCGATTTTCTACTAGCACATTGGCCGAGATCTTCAGAGTACCACACTATCCTCATGAGTGTGTATGGATACCGGCAGGGGCAGAGATAGATGCTTTCTTACTACCACATGAGCTTCATGAGATTTGCATCACACTCTGGAGAGATGACAGATGCTATATGCCACGGACCAGTGCACAGATGACAGATTCGGCTAGAATCATCGGTCGCATTGTAGGTCACAACATCATCCCAAAGGCAGGGCATCACGAGAGAGTATTAGTGATGGATGCTCTACTGATTTACCGCATATATCAGGGTTTCGAGATTGATCTTTCCTTCATCATCCAGAACGTCATGCTAGAGGTCGTGACGTCACCGGGCGTAAGGAACCTTTGCTTCGGTCGTCTACTCACACTTGTCTTCCAGCATTTCGGTGTGAGGCTGGAGGATACACCGATGCAGAGACGACTGCTTGGCTATGCCATCGGAACCAGGACTATTCGACAGATGCAGATTACTCAGACCAAGAGGTCAGATGATGATGATGGTCTTGAGACTGATGAGGATGATGATGAGTCAGATGATGGTGATCAGGATGCAGGTCCACATACAGATGACCAGGCAGGAGATGACATTGAGATGCGTGAGGCAGATCAGGGTCATTAGAATATTCCCACATCATCACACTTTTGAGACCGGAGGCCCTTCGCTAGCAGTTCCAGAGACTGCGGAGCTGAGTCAGCAGGAGATGCGCTCTATGACTTCCATGTTAGGGAGGATAGAGGCGAGACAGGAGAGGATGGAGTCACAGTTGACTCAGGTTGTAGAGGATGTTAGAGCACTGAGAGAGCAGAGACAGTAGTCTTAGATAGATTGTACTAGGATTTCCTTTTATGTTTCTCAAATGTAACTTGTTGTAGCACTTTCCTAAAATTAATGAAGTTCACTTTTGTTTCACCATCTTATTGTACATTATGAATTTCCTTTGTTGTATTAAGTGATGTTTGTTAAATCAGAATTATTGTGTATTATTCAGAGTATATTATTCTTCACTTTTAAGTTTCTAATTCAAGTGTTCTATTATTCACTTCTAAGAATACTTGAGTCACTTTTGAATTTATGACTCAGGAATGTTCTATCATTGTTTTTGTGGTTAGGATTTCACTTGGAACTGTGGGCTCTGATACCACTCTGTCACATCCACCCAGCCGGTACCCTATCTGGCATACCCGAGTGTGTGATCCACAGTCCACAAGATCCATTAGTTAGAGAAATCAACCTCCCACATTCACAACAATATAATCAAGAACAAGACTAAATCAATGTTAACAATATTATTCAAATGAATCAAGGTAAAATAACGAGATATTCATCAGAGTGCGGAAAAGATACCAATAGATATATAAATCAAAAGTAGAGTGAGGCGGAATCTCACTCCACGAGTACAGCGGAATGTAGTTCGAAAATCAAATGGGATTACAACCGATTCTAAAGACAAGAAAGAAAGGTATAATCTAAACTAGAGTCTTTTCTACTTTATAAAGGATGTCCTCATAGACATAGACTTCATCGATGATGCTCAACGCTCCCACTCCACAGTAGGGCTAATCCTGGTAACAAGAGAGACCACTCGAGGGACCCTCACAGTAATCTTCGTAGTCGCCAGCACTTTGCGTATGGTACGCTTCTTCATCTTGCGCTTCCTCATATTGCGCTTCATAGCCATCAAATCCTGTAGGATAGTCTAACAAAAGATATTGTACAAAAAGGAATGAGTTTCAAAGAAACTCAGCAAGGCAAGTTATTCCATAATAGCATAAATAACATAGTATCACAAACAAAGCATAAGATGATATAATATGAGGCAACAATGTATGTATGAGTCTAACTCTATGTATGCTGGTCTCTATAGGCAGACATGCTTTAAGTCATAGCACCATACTTCTTTGGGTAGGTCTCATCACACAACGCCGGTTGGTAGTGGGTCCTTCATCCATCTTGGACAATCCATGGTTAGGGGTTAAGTCACCTCTCTCTCACATCACCGTTTGGTCTAAGTATTGGCGCATGTCAAGGTAAAGCCTAGCCCAATGCAAGTCTTCTACTAAATCTATGCAAATCTATGTTAATATGGTAACAACTTTCCTTACCTTAAATAGATCCGAGAATATTCCGGACGAACAAGAGGATGAATCCAAAGTTAGCAAATAATCCCTAAAATAGCATGATTCGAATCAAATCGGACGAAGAAAACAGATTCTGCTGTTGCGGGTTGATTGGCTGGGTAGCATTGGCCAGTCGACCCAGGCCGTCTGCCCAAGAGCAAATCCGAAAGTAAAAGGGGAATCTTGATCCGAAACCTATGCTACACAAATCGGAATGCGACGAAACTTGGAGGGATTGTCTAACACAGTAGTCTAAGCCTAGAAAGCATAATTTAGACATCAAACCACCATTAAAACATTACTTCCTAATTTAGAACCATAGTTTCTATTTTGGTAAAAATCATAGTTTTCATTGGAAACATGCTATGAATGGAAGAGATGAACTAGAGATGACTAGATCTCATTCTAGTACAAGAACACAGTAGATCAGAGGTATGAATAATCATAGAGAAGCATCTATAATGCTAGAATGAATCAAAATAGGAAATATTATCATAGTTTAAGAAGAAATCATAAGAATCATGTTAAGAATGAATGAGATGATCATAGTACAAGAGAATGAAAAGAGATTGTAAAGATATGACCACAAGGTTGCAGCATCTTCATCATAATCTTAGTTCAGAGATGAGAGTGATCATAGAAAGAATAAATCATTAACATAAAAGATAGATTACTAACCTTTAATTGAAGAACAAGAGAGAGAGTTTGCAAGATTGCAAGATTAGGTCTTCTTCTTCACTCTTGGAGGCTTGGAGATGGTTTCCCTTCGTTCTCTAGGTGTTATGGAGGCTAGGGATACTAAAATCATGAAGTCATGGGGTATATATAGCAAGATTCTCAAAACAGAAGATTCTGTTCGAGTTCAGCAACACTGGCTCGATTGGCTGGGTAGCATTGAGCACTCGACCCAAGCACTCGACCCAGGCTGACAGCAAAGCCAAAAACAGGGATTTGAGGGTCTTCCACTACTCGGAATCAAACAAAACTTTAAACACATATTCTATAACATACCTAGCATGGAAAAATGGCTTTAAATCATATCCCACCAATCACTAAGGTCATCAACTAATCTTCTCTTCATCAAGGTGCAGTCTCTTCTCTATATCCAACACAGACTTCAAGTATGGGGCATTATCTTCAATCTCCATAGGTTCAGAGTCGAACACTATATCATCTACCAATATGGCCCATAGTTGACTTTCACTTCTACTTCGGGTCTTCGGACCTACAATCAAAGAGTATCCGGGTTAAGGTTAGGGCCGGGTTTCACACCATGCTAGGGTTTCTTCACACTATGCTAGGGTTTCTTCTATACTAATGGTAGTCTCCTTAACAGTACGGATGAAGTAAACCCAACGCTGCCGCTCCCGCACAACTGTGGGGTGAACCCTGGTGTGGATAGTAATCCTCCTTGGCTCCAATATACGGATCCTCACCGACGCCACTACCCTGAGGGTAGTATGTGGAATCATAGTCCGCCTCATAGGAGGTGCCATCGTAATCTTCGGCACCTGGAATGTAATCTAAAACATTTGCACAAAAAGGAATGAGTTCGAAGAACTCAGCAAGGAAGTTATTCCATAATTAGAAATCATACACATTCAGAACATATAATAATGCAATGCGATATGGAACATATGATGCAGATATGAGCCTAACTCTATGAATGCTAGTCTCTAGGGTAGACATGCTTTAAGTCATAGCACCGTACTTCTCTGGGTCGTCAGTCACTCTCCCATTTCCATATCTTGGGAATGCCCGGGGAAGATCGGTAAAGTCATCAAAAAGCCGTGCTAAGGGGATCGGTCACCACTCTCTCACATCACCATTTGGTCAAGTACTGGCACATGTCACAGTAAAGCCTAGCCCAATGCAAGTCATCTACTTAGTCGGTCAAGTCAGATTCAGATACGTCCATTCCTCACCCCCGGCGATCCTTTCCGGTATCCTTCACACTAGAGTCAGCGAAATCCCGGATTTCGGACTCATCAACCCTATTGGTCATCCACATATATTAAACGGGAAGCTCTCACGTCCTCTCACGCATTGGTTACCGGTCTTGAGCGCCCGTGAGCCCAAGTCTATCCATATGCAACTCTACCAATAAATGGCCCCTCTCAAGTATCCGTAGCATGGTTTATGTCCCCTACCGGATTGGCTACCGGCCTAGAGCGCCCATCCAACCATACACTACAACGGGTTGTTCGGTCTCAATGCCCTTCTGATTTGGGTCTGACACGACAAGGAAGAACCTAGCCACACAACTAGACAATCCTATGTATGTTATCCAATAACTCGGGAGAGTGTCGATAGGCATCATCGGAGAACATCCCATACTATTCCCTCCGATGCCCAAGGACAGAAGTGTCAGTAGGACACCCCCCAAATCCCAAGTCATACGTAAGCAATCACACATCCAATCTCATCATTTCTCATGCATCCAATGCATATTCATAATAGTAATCAAATCATGATATTGAAACGAATCATTATAAACATAAGCAAATCAAAATGATAAAGTAACACAACAAGAGTATAAAGATTTAAATGCTACTGTTCTAACACATATGTAACAGTCTCATAATGATTGAAAGGAAATTAAGGGATTTCATTCTTTAAATAAAGTACAGTTCAATATTTGGTGACTTATATGTTTATGGATATAACCATCCTTACCTTGGATGAATTGATGATGAATTGAGAATACCAAGAATAGTCCAATAGAATTGTTAAGGCCCTAAACAAACATCAATAATAAGTTAGAAAAGAAGTCGGGAAGATCGGATGTCATTTGGGTCAAAATTGACCAAGGTTGCTGTCAACAACAACTATGGTCGATGGTCTTGGTCGATGGTATCGACCAAAAGGATCGACCAAAATTGTCTTCGGGACAGAATAGTGGATTTTGGGGATTTTGGTCCGAAATGAGTCTTCCGGTGTTCGGATCAATCTGGAACTTGGAGACATACTTAACAACAGTAGTAGGACACTATAAATCAAGGAATTAACCCAATCCAATGGTCTAATTAAAAAGCCCCAATTTGAGCTATCAAGTTCAAGTGATAAACATCATGGCATGAGTTGGAATTGATTGCATTGATAAGGAATAGCATGCAATAGTTAGAGGAACTAATAGAAATTCGATTGGAATCATATGGCAATGTTAAACATGAACATAATACACTCTATAGCTCAGTTTGATATCAAATGGCATGATGTTAATAGGTAAATCATGGAATACATATGCTAGGCATGAGATAGAAGCATAGCATCAATGAATAGCTAAGGAAATCATGGATTGAACATGAGTAGGCACTTGGAGTGGTGGTTGCAAGGTTGCAGCACCATTCCCAATGTCTCATCAGCAAGGTGACAATAGAAAAGAATAGAAAATGGTAGGGTAGAGAGTGGAATGAGGAGTCATACCTTAGTGTGGAAGATGAAGACAAGAATTAATGATAAACTAAGTTTCTTTGATGAGGTACCCTTCACACTAACCAAGGAGCTACTTTGGGAAGCTCTCCCCACGTTCCCAGGTGAGAAAATGATTGCAAAAGGCTCAAGGCTTGAGGTTATATTAAATAGAAAAGGAATATTCCAGGGAATCATTAACTTGGTAGACTGGGATATTTTGGTCGATGGTCCTTGGTTGATGGTCTTTGGTCGATGGTATCGACCAGAAGGATTGACCAAAATATTTCCAGCAGAAAACTCAGGTTTAGAATAGCAACTTCAAGTAGGGATTTGAAAGGCTATACAAGGTCAAATTGAGTGAGGTTTTCTTCCACAATTCAATCAAGAAGTTTAGTTTCGGGGAATACCGTTGGATTATGCACAAGAGGTCATTTGGTACATCTACCATATTAATCTTCTTCGATGCGCAGACTTTCCTTAAACACTGACAATGCATTTAAGCATGGGGTATCATTGTCAATGTCCATGGGCTCGGTCTCCTAATCATGATCATCAATCAGAATGGTCCATAAATCTCTTCTTCCACCGCTTCGGGTCTTCGGACCTGAATACAACAGTGGATCCGGGTCAGGGTCAAGGTTAGAATAGGGCTGGATATGACACTAAGACAAGACGAGATTCTAAACGTTACTGACAACGGTCCATCACTTATGGAACATGAAGCTTTGAGTTCTACCATGGGGACCATTCAAGGGTAAATAATAATGCTCTTCACTACTTTTTGCAGAGTGAGAGTATTATCATTCAACTTTGGAGTGACTGAGTCCATATAGATATGGAATCCATATAGACCTTAAGACCAGCCAGATCAAAGGGCTGGACATCCATGTTAGAAAATAAATGAATAATGATGGTTGCAGGGATACAACAACCTGGGTTTGAAGGCTAGATGACAGGTTCTTGGACGTAGTCTTGTACAGAGCAGTGTGGACATCTGCACTTTTGATACTAAGACAAAGTCAATTTTGAATGGGATTGTAGCAGGTTTATAGTATGCCAAGCATGAAATATACTAGTACATAATTTATGGATCAACTCTAAAGACCTTGTCTGTATACTACCCAGCCCTACTAAAGAACCTCGACTATGCTATCTCTTGCCTTTGTTTTTACAGCTAGTATATGAACTAGCTACTATTGTAACATCCCTATTCCCACCAACAAACTTGTATGTTCTAATCTACTCATATATTAGGAACTATGCCATGCGAGAAGTGACCTAACATTTGTAATATACATTGTACTGTATTGTTTGATTACTACTAACAAAACTTATTTTGCATCATAAAAAAAAAAGGAAAATTTTCATATATAAGAGGATAAAAGATCATTTCTTTTTCTGTTTGTATTTTATTTTTTTCCCTTCAAACAAAAGATCATTTCATACAATGACTTACCAAAAAGAAAAACCTACAATAGAACTGGGATTTTTGAGCTATTAATATTTTCATGAAACTAATTGATGCGTCCACGTCCAAAATCTGCTCAGCCCTTAGATCTCCTGAGAATAACCTGCAAAAACAAACGTCAGATGTGGCCTGACCGCTGGGATCGGGAGTCCACCTCCAAAGGCTAAGTCAGTTGATGAACTTAATCACAAACGGCTCTGTTGGGTCACAGAGCTTAAGGAATGCATAACGAGAATACGATTCAGATTGTATGTATCTGTGTGTGTGTACGTCTGTCCCTACCTTGTGGGTAGGTGATGTCTTATATAGAGTGTACCTTCGAATCTCCTTCATTGGATGTATTTGAGCCTTCTTCGGATAATCATTAGATCTCAACAGATAGATCCGTTGAGCGATAGATCTCTACTAGGTTGGACTAGTAGATGACTCCTTTGATAATACGATCGTTATATGGTAGTTATCCATATAATAACGATGAGTGACAGCCGCCAGATACTGCTAGCCGCCTTTAGGTTGATTAGCCTACTCTGATCGCATCGGATTAGGGCGTGCTTGTGACTGAGTTAGTTTTCTTCCTCAGCAAGCTATCTCCTAGACCCGGCTCGCTCAGAAGCGAGTCGATTCCTTTCGTCCCGGCCGAAGTCGAGGGTCGAACCAAGATTGAACCAGGTTTGTTTATATTTTTCCATATCACGAGCCCCTCAGACCAAGCATTCGGTCAATCCCGAGGGCTTGGTTTTTAATTGGGTTCTCCGTCGAATGATAGTTTTGCATAATCCTCAACCCATTAAATGTCATATCACATTTAATGCGGCTGTGTCGCTTTTTCCTCGAGCATTGTGAGTATTCTCACTTTTTGTTGGGGTGATGCCACGCGTTCTTTGCAGCCGAAACTATCGGTGCTCACGCAATCAAAACAACGGTTTCTGAATGCCTATTTTGGATTCGTGAGTTCAAACTTTTTAACCGTCTCCAAATCTCGATCGTTGATGCTGAATTCATCTCGATCATACATGTCCTCGAACACTCATGTAGGTGCTTAAAAGTGGTTCGTTGTCTCCGTAGGTTTTATTCTCTTTGTCTGGAATTTTGAAACCTCGTCGTCTTCTTCGCGCCCTCAGTGTCACATCCACCCAGCCGGTACCCTATCTGGCATACCCGAGTGTGTGATCCACAGTCCACAAGATCCAGTAGTTAGTAAAATCAACCTCCCACATTCACAACAATATAATCAAGAACAAGACTAAATCAAGGTTAACAATATTATTCAAATGAATCAAAGTAAAGTAACGGGATAATCATCAGAGTGCGGAAAAGATACCAATAGATATATAAAATCAAATATAGAGTGAGGCAGAATCTCACTCCACGAGTACAGCGGAATGTAGTTCAAAAATCAAAGGAGATTACAACTGATTCTAAAGATAAGGAAGAAAGATATAATCTAACTAAGCTAAGTATATTCTACTTTGTAAAGGACGTCTTGATAAACATAAACTTCATCAATAATACTCAGACGCTCCCACTCCACAGTAGAGCTAATCTTGGTAACAGTGAGACCACTCAAGGAATCCTCAAAGTAATCTTCATAGTAGCCAACACCTTGCGTATGGTACACTTCTTCATCTTGCGCTTCCTCATATTGCGCTTCATAGCCATCAAGACCTGTAGAATAATCTAACAAAAGATGTTGTACAAAAGGAGTGAGTTTCAAAAGAAACTCAACAAGGCAAGTTATTCCATAATAGCATAAATAACATGACAACATAAGCAAAACATAATGTGATATGATATGAGACAGACAATGCATGTATGAGTCTAACTCTATATATGCCGGTCTCTATAGACAGACATGCTTTAAGTCATAGCACCATACTTCTTTGGGTAGGTCTCAAATCACTCATCCTCGGTTGGCAAAGGGTCCTTCATCCCTCTCGGACAATCTATGGCTGGGGGTTATGTCACCTCTCTCTCACATCACCGTTTGGTCTAAGTATTGGTGCATGTCAGGGTCAAGCCTAGCCCAATGCAAGTCATCTACTTAGTTACATAAACTCAAATCCAGATACGTCCATTCCTCCCCTCTCGGGATCTTTTCCGGTATCCTTCACACTAGAGTCAGCGTATCCGACTCTCTCAAATACGGACTCATCAACCCTATAGGTCATCCACATATAGTAAACGGGAAGCTCTCATGTCCTCTCACGGGTTGGTTACCGGTCTTGAACGCCCATGAGCCCAAGTCTATCCATATACAACTCTACCCATAAATGGTCCCCACAATGTGATTCATGTCCCCTCACGGATATAACTCACCGGTCTTGAGCACCCATGAATCCCCATTGCTACCACGAGTCGTTCGGTCTCAATACTCTTCCGAATTGGGTTTGATATAACAGGGTATAACCTAGCCAAACACTGCTAGACAAGTCCTAGGTATGACAACCAATAATCCGGGAAAGTGTCAAAGGGCAACATTGGAAATATCCCATACTACTCCCAATGAGGTCCAAGGACAGAAATGTCAAAAGGACATTCCCCAATCCCAAATCATACCTAAGCAATCACATTCATTATTTAGTCATATCATCCACGACAGATATCTCATCATATGAAAGAGTATAATAAGACAAGATTAAATGAATAAGCAACATACATGAATAAGTATTCATACATGATCAAGTACATAAAGTAAATAAGGAAATAAGATCCTAATGTACTTACAGCATTCATATCATAATAGAAACTAACATAACAGTAGCAAATCTAAGTAGTTCCCAAATTAGAAACTAAATCTATGCAATCTATGTTAATATGGTAACAACTTTCCTTACCTTAAATAGATTCGAATATATTCCGGACGGACAAGAGGATGAATCCAAAGTTAGCAAACAAACCCTAGAATAACATCACACAATCATTAGGAAGTAGTCCTAAAAGAATAAGCATCAATCGAATTGAAACGGACGAAGAAATCAGATTCTGCTCTTGCGGGTTGATTGGCTGGGTTGACTGAGCCAGTCGACCCAGGCAATCTGCCCAAGAGTAAATCCGAATCCAAGAATAGAATCTTGATTCGAAACCTATGCTACACAATCTGAAATGCGACGAAACTTGGAGAGAATGTCTAACACAGTAGTCTAAGACTAAAAAGCATAATTTAGACATCAAACAACCATTAAGACCATTACTTACTAATTTGGAATCATAGTTTCTATTTTGGTAAAAATCATGGTTTTCATTGGAAACATGCTATGAATGAAAGAGATGAACTAGAGATGATAAGATCTCATTCTAGTACAAGAACATAGTAAATCAGAGGTATGAATAATCATAGAGAAGCATCTATAATGCTAGAACAAATCGAAATAAGAATATGATCATAGGTTAAGAAGAAATCATAAAAATCATGTTAAGAATGAATAAGATGATCATGGCGCAAGAGAATGAAAAGAGATTGTAAAGATATGACTACAAGGTTGCAGCATCTTCATCATAATCTCAGTTCAAAGATGAGAGTGATCATGGAAAGAATGAATCAAGAATACAAAAGATTGAATACTAACCTTTGATTGATGAACAAGAGAGAGAATTTGCAAGATTGCAAGATTAGGTCTTCTTCTTCACTCTTGGAGGTTTGGAGATCGTTTCCCTTCATTCTTTAAGTGTTTTGGAGGCTAGTAAAATCACGAAGTCATGGGGTATATATAGCAAGATACTCAAAACAGAAGATTCTGTTTGAGTTCAGCATCTCTGGGTCGATTGGCTGGGTAGCATGGCCCAGTCGACCCAAGCAGTCGACCCAGGCTGTCAGCAAAGCCAAAGACAGGGATTTGAGGGTCTTCCACTACTCAGAATCAAACGAAACTTTAAACACATATACTTTAACATACCTAGCATGGAAAAATGGCTTTAAATCATATCCCACCAAGCTCTAAGGTCATCAACTAATCTTCTCTTCATCAAGGTGCAATCTCTTCTCTATATCCAACACTATCTTCAAGTATGGGGCATCATCTTCAATCTCCATAGGTTCGGAGTCGAACATTATGTCTTCTACTAATATGGCCCATAGTTGACTTTCACTTCTACTCTGGGTCTTTGGACCTACAGTCAAAGAGTATTCGGGTAAAGGTTAAGGTCGGGTTTCACATTCCCCCCTCCTTAAAAGAAATTTCGTCCTCGAAATTGAAAGTATACCTGAACTTCCATAAAGATGAGGAAACTTCTCCTTCATGTCTTTTTCCTTCTCCCAAGACGCTTCTTCAGGGGTATGGTTCTTCCACTGAATCTTCACCAAAGGGATAGTTTGATTCCTTAACTGCTTGTCCTTTCTATCCAATATTTTAGCCAGTTCTTCCTTATAAGATAAATCAGTGCAAAGTCCTTCAGGTTCTTGCTGTAGTATATGATCCGGGTTCTCAACATACTTTCGAAGCATCGAAACATGAAATACATTATGAGTCTCAGCGACTGATGGAGGTAAAGCCAAATGGTAAGCAACTGATCCAATCCTTTCAAGAATCTCATAAGGTCCAATGTAACGAGGACTAAGCTTTCCTTTAACATTAAACCTCATTACACCCTTCATAGGCGATACCATTAGAAAAACGTTCTCACCAACTTGAAATTCCAAATCTGACCTTCTTCTATCAGCATAAGATTTTTGTCTTGACTGAGTAGTCTTAATTCTTTCTCTTATCATATCTACCATAGCACTTGTAGCTTGAATCAATTCTGGGCCTAACACTTTTCTTTCTTCAGATTTAGTCCAATACAGAGGTGTCCTACAAGTGTTTCCATACAAAGCTTTAAATGGAGACATGCCTATTGTCAACTGATAACTATTGTTATAGGCAAACTCAACCAAACCTAAATGTTCATCCCAATTACCACTCATATCAACAACACAAGATCTAAGCATATCTTCGAAAATCTGAATTGTCCGCTCAAACTGTCCATCAGATTGTGGGTGATGAGTAGTACTCAAATTCAATTGGGTTCCCAAAGCTTTCTACAAACTATTCCAAAATCATGAAATAAACCTAGGGTCACGATCAGACACAATACTCACAGGCACTCCATGCAGAGGAACAACATTGTCCACATAAAGTCTAGCTAACTTATCCATAGTGTGAGTGATCTTCATACGAATAAAGTGGGCTGATTTGGTCAATCTATCCACAATTACCCATACAGTGTCATTACCTCTACTTGTTCGAGGCAAGCTAGTAACGAAGTCCATAGTAAATTTTGTAAATATCGAATGAATAAGATGATCATGTTAAGAATGAATAAGATGATCATGGCGCAAGAACACAGTAAATCAAAGGTATGAATAATCATAGAGAAGCATCTATAATGCTAGAACAAATCGAAATAAGAATATGATCATAGTTTAAGAAGAAATCATAAAAATCATGTTAAGAGTGAATAAGATGATCATGGCGCAAGAGAATGAAAAGAGATTGTAAAGATATGACTACAAGGTTGTAGCATCTTCATCATAAGCTCAGTTCAAAGATGAGAGTGATCATGGAATCAAGAATACAAAAGATTGAATACTAACCTTTGATTGATGAACAAGAGAGAGAGAATTTGCAAGATTGCAAGATTAGGTCTTCTCCTTCACTCTTGGAGGCTTGGAGATGGTTTTCCTTCATTCTCTAAGTGTTTTGGAGGCTAGGGATACTAAAATCACGAAGTCATGGGGTATATATAGCAAGATACTCAAAATAGAAGATTCTGCTCGAGTTCAGCATCTCTGGGTCGATTGGCTGGGTAGCATGGCCCAGTCGACCCAGGCTGTCAGCAAAGCCAAAGACAGGGGTTTGAGGGTCTTCCACTACTCGGAATCAAACGAAACTTTAAACACATATACTTTAATATACCTAGCATGGAAAAATGGCTTTAAATCATATCCCACCAAGATCTAAGGTCATCAACTAATCTTCTCTTCATCAAGGTGCAGTCTCTTCTCTATATCCAACACTATCTTCAAGTATGGGGCATCATCTTCAATCTCCATAGGTTCGGAGTCGAACACTATGTCTTCTACTAATATGGCCCATAGTTGACTTTCACTTCTACTTCGGGTCTTCGGACCTACAGTCAAAGAGTATCCGGGTCAAGGTTAAGGCCGGGTTTCACACTCACGATCCTCTCGCTCTCTAGCTTTCTGCCTCAATGATTTAGTAAGTTTCTTGACTCCTTTGGAAAGTTTACTTTCATCTCTAGGTTTCATTTTTCTTTAGAAACCACAATCAGACTTTTTAGTAATGGAGGGCGGTAGGGTTTCTTCTGAAATTTCCCCTGTACTTAGCGTCGGTAAGGGCGATAGTGATGATGAGGCCTTTGCCTCTGTCCCCTCTGAGCAGTCGGATAGCGACAAGAAAACCCTAACTGCTCTCTGGCGTGACTTCGGAAAAGTTAGCCAACAGAGAAAAGCAGAAGAAAAAGCTGAGATTTCTTTTGCCCTTCCTGAGTCTGGACCATCCATGACTTTGAAGGTGACCGCCGAATCTTCTGGGCAGTCCAAACAACCCACCAGGTCCGCTGATGGACCTGGATCTGTTGCTTCCTCCTATACTGAGGAAAACCTTCCTTCAGTCGTCAAATGTTTTGAGTTTCCTTCCTCGTACCAACTTAGGGCTCCCACTTCTGATGAGAGGGTTGATTCGATCCTTCCAGGTGAAGCGGAGTTCGCTTTCCCTTCTTTAATACTTTATTTTCTACCATTTTGAATCATTGGGACATCTGTCTCGGAATGCTTCTTCCCAATAGCTGGCGTCTCATCGTCAGCTTCTTGGGTTTATGTTTTGAGCTTGGCATCATACCTTCTCTTCCTCCTTTTGTACATTTTCATGTTCTTTCTCTTTCCCATCCTCCTAGCTGGGTTGTGCTTTCTAAGCACAACAAAGTTGAGCTTGATTGGTTGGGCAGCATTCTTGGCAAAGGAACTTGCCCTTCCAATCATAAAGGGTGGCGCAAGCGGTATTTTTCCTGCCGAGCGCCTCAATCAGATCTTAACTTTCCGACCGCTTGGAAGCTGTACAGTTCATATTCTGAGGGTAACCAGGTCCCTAAATTATCCAAAGAAGACAAAGCTTCTATCGGGAAGATCAAGTCAATTCCATGGTATCAAGAGATACATGGATATGAGATGGAATACAACTCCATTCTTCAATATTGGGGGCTGGCTCAACGTGAGCTTTCTACTGCCACGTTTCACTTTCTTGAATGTACTGCGAACTTTTTTCAACTTTCTGACTTTCGTTTTTCTTTGTAGTGCCTCCAAGAATGAATCCAGACAGCCTTCGGGTGAAGGCTGCCAAGGCCATTGTGACTGCAGAGCAACGGTCTCCTCGAGCCTTGACTACAGAACAGGTGGCCTCTACGCCGCCTCTAGACCCTTGTTACAAGGGTATTAGGAACCTAAAGCCAGTGGTTAAGGCTTCGGGGAGAGGGAAAAGCCAATGGTGGAAGAGGTCGAAATCCCCTCTCCCGTTCGAACCAAAAGGAAGCATGACTTGGTCAATGCTTTTGCCCCTAGGAAATCCAAAAAGAATAGAGATTCTGAGGAGATCTTCGTCCCCCAATGGTTGCAGATGTAGACAGACCGAGTCACGCAAGATCTTGAGAAGGCCGCTGAGTGGAGCTCTCTCGGCCTTATGTCTGCCGACCGTCAGGCCTTTGAGACCCTGCAAGACGACATTCTCATTCGTCATTCCACAAGGTATTATTTTTCTTGAGATTTTACTACCTACTTTGTAATCTCTCTTTGGATTTTCTGATAATCTCCCTGTCTTTCTAGGAATGCTTTGTTGAGCTTCTATTAACACATGGAGGCATTGAGCCGAGTTGGTCGTAGTGGCTCCTTGTTACAGACTTGTGAAGTGAATTTGGCGAAGGCCAATTCTGAGGTGGACCGGCTGAGGAAAGCAGCCAAAGAGTTGAAGGAGAAGCATGATGAGGAGATGAGTTCTCTGAGGAAAGAACTTGACTCATCGACTAGTCGTGCTGTTGCTGCCAAACGTGAGGCCAAGAAGCAGAAAAATGCTGTCGCGTTCGGTGAAAGCCTCAAGCTTCAGGCCAAGGATAACGAATGGCTGAAGAAGATGACAATTCCTAGCAAGCCCGAACATCTTTCACAAGATCTTCGGAGGAACTGCATTAGGAAATATCTAAACAGCGTTTCCTTCAATGACCTGTTGGGTTCCTTCAACCTTCAAGCTTATCGGGAAGGGTAGAAAGATGTCTGGAGAAAGATTCTTGAATCTAATCCTTCTTTTGATACAACTCCCTTTCGAGAGGTGTGTCACAAGGAAATCTTTGAGAAGCTTAAACTGCCTTTCCCTAATTGGGTTTTGGAAGCGGAGGATCCCATTCTAGCAAACCCAGAAGCCTACTTCGGATAAAGATTCTAACAAAAATTCTTCGGCCGACAATGAGAAAGAACAATAGGAAACCATCTCTTTTTTTTTTTTTTTTTTTTTTTTTTTTTGTATGGGTTGGCCCTCTACGGTCTTCTATAATGAAATAGAAATCTGTCTTCTTTTTCTCGAACTCTTCCAATGATTGCCTTAATACTTTGTCATATCGTACCCAAAGAATTGTCTCTTCCTTCTCACAAGAGGAGATAAGTTATCACGTAGATTAACTTGTACCTTAACTGGAGACAACGTTCAGGACATCAGAGAGATGCGTTTGGTCAATTTGATTCTTCCGAACCTTTTGTGACACTTGAACTTTATCTTCCAACTGCTCTTCCTTTATGACGAAGCCCAAACGTTTCCTTGTATTCGTATACCAATTGCTCTTCCCAAGGAAATGGAAATACTCTATTATTTAATACTGGTGCGACGGTTGGTATTTGGTAGTATCCTCGTATCAGGTGCACACTGTTCCTCCTAGGTCAGCCTTCAAGTTTCAAATTTGAAGCGTCGTTATCTTCTGACCGTTGATCCTGCATTTTTAGGAATTCGAAGCGTCTCTTCCATCTTGCCCCTTGATTAACTTGGGCTTTCAATCATCGCATCACTCCTTGAGGCTATTTAAGTTCCACAAAGGTGCTTCATCCTTATCTCGCTATCTGCAAGTTATTTCTATCTGATAGATTTTCCAAGTAATATTTTGTCTTCCTTTGCTGTCTCTGTACTCTTGTCCTCCAACAATATCTTTGATCAAAACCTGAACAAGTAAGTCTTCTGCTCTGTCATTCAGTTTTGTCACGAACTTCTTCTTCTCCCTGAGTAATCTCCACAGTATTCATACTTGGGGTTTACCCATTACGGAAGTTCCCTGATTGGTGTTCGTTACTTCATCTGTTCAACAAAAATCTAGGGTTTTCCCTTTTCTGCTATAAATTGTTAGATTCTCGTACCGATGCTTCTTTTTGCGTTTGCAGTGCCTCCAAGAATTAACTTGGATTATAGTAGAGCGAATTCTTGCAAGAAGACTGCCCCAGTACCGACGAAGGTTGTTCCCTCTGAGGTGATTTCCATTGGTGAATCTTCTAAACGTTGGGAGATTGCTGTTGGTGAATCATCAGATCAGATTCCCATTGTAATATCCAGCCCTATTCTAACCTTGACCTTGACCCTGACCCGGATCCACTGTTGTATTCAGGTCCGAAGACCCGAAGCGGTGGAAGAAGAGATTTATGGACCATTCTGATTGATGATCATGATTCGGAGACCGAGCCCATGGACATTGGCAATGATACCCCTTGCTTAAATGCATTGTCAGTGTTTAAGGAAAGTCTGCGCATCGGAGAAGATTAATATGGTTGATGTACCAAATGACCTCCTGTGCATAATCCGAAGGTATTCCCCGAAACTAGACTTCTTGATTGAATTGTGGAAGAAAACCTCACTCAATTTGACCTTGTATAGACTTTCAAATCCCTACTTGAAGTTGCTGTTCTAAACCTGAGTTTTCTGCTGAAAATATTTTGGCCGATCCTTTTGGTCGATACCATCGACCAAGGACCATCGACCAAAATATCCCAGTCTGCCAAGTTAATGATTCCATGGAATATTCCTTTTCTATTTAATATGACCTCGAGCCTTGAGCCTTTTGCAATCATTTTCTCACCTGGGAACGTGGGGAGAGCTTCCCAAAGCAGCTCCTTGGTTAGTGTGAAGGGTATCTCATCAAAGACACTTAGTTTATCATTGATTCTTGTCTTCATCTTCCACACTAAGGTATGACTCCTCATTCCACTCTCTACCCTACCATTTTCTACTCTTTTCTATTGTCACCTTGCTGATGAGACATTTGGAATGGTGCTGCAACCTTGCAACCACCACTCCAAGTGCCTACTCATGTTCAATCCATGATTTCCTTAGCTATTCTTTGATGCTATGCTTCTATCTCATGCCTAGCATATGTATTCCATGATTTACCTATTAACATCATGCCATTTGATATCAAACTGAGCTATAGAGTGTATTATGTTCATGTTTAACATTGCCATATGATTCCAATCGAATTTCTATTAGTTCCTCTAACTATTGCATGCTATTCCTTATCAATGCAATCAATTCCAACTCATGCCATGATGTTTATCACTTGAACTTGATAGCTCAAATTGGGGCTTTTTAATTAGACCATTGGATTGGGTTAATTCCTTGATTTATAGTGTCCTACTACTGTTGTTAAGTATGCCTCCAAGTTCCAGATTGATCCGAACACCGGAAGACTCATTTCGGACCAAAATCCCCAAAATCCACTATTCTGTCCCGAAGACAATTTTGGTCGATCCTTTTGGTCGATACCATCAACCAAGACCATCGACCAAAGTTGTTGCTGACAGCAACCTTGGTCAATTTTGACCCAAATGATATCCGATCTTCCCGACTTCTTTTCTAACTTATTATTGATGTTTGTTTAGGGCCTTAACAATTCTATTGGACTATTCTTGGTATTCTCAATTCATCATCAATTCATCCAAGGTAAGGATGGTTATATCCATAAACATACAAGTCATCAAATATTGAACTGTGCTTTATTTAAAGAATGAAATCCCTTAATTTCCTTTCAATCATCATGAGACTGTTACATATGTGTTAGAACAGTAGCATTTAAATCTTTATACTCTTGTTGTGTTACTTTATAATTTTGATTTGCTTATGATTATAATGATTCATTTCAATATCATGATTTGATTACTATTATGAATATGCATTGGATGCATGAGAAATGATGAGATTGGATGTGTGATTGCTTACGTATGACTTGGGATTTGGGGGGTGTCCTACTGACACTTCTGTCCTTGGGCATCGGAGGGAATAGTATGGGATGTTCTCCGATGGTGCCTATCGACACTCTCCCGAGTTATTGGATGACATACATAGGATTGTCTAGTTGTGTGGCTAGGTTCATCCTTGTCGTGTCAGACCCGAATCGGAAGGGCATTGAGACCGAACAACCCGTGGTAGTGTATGGTTGGATGGGCTCTCTAGGCCGGTAGCCAATCCGGTAGGGGACATAAACCATGTTACGGATACCTGAAAGAGGCCATTTATTGGTAGAGTTACATATGGATAGACTTGGGCTCACGGGCTCTCAAGACCGGTAACCAATCCGTGAGAGGACGTGAGAGCTTCCCGTTTACTATATGTGGATGACCAATAGGGTTGATGAGTCCGAAATCCGG
The DNA here is from genome assembly GCF_041222555.1 of Hakea prostrata. NCBI lineage: Eukaryota > Viridiplantae > Streptophyta > Magnoliopsida > Proteales > Proteaceae > Hakea > Hakea prostrata. The sequence goes on from NC_142606.1 coordinate 26,405,970, forward strand.
GATTTCGCTGACTCTAGTGTGAAGGATACCGGAAAGGATCGCCGGGGGCGAGGAATGGACGTATCTGAATCTGACTTGACCGACTGAGTAGATGACTTGCATTGGGCTAGGCTTTACTGTGACATGCGCCAGTTCTTGACCAAATGGTGATGTGAGAGAGTGGTGACCGATCCCCTTACCACGGCTTTTTGATGACTTTACCGATCTTCCCCGGGCATTCCCAAGATATGGAAATAGGAGAGTGACTGACGACCCAGAGAAGTACGGTGCTATGACTTAAAGCATGTCTACCCTAGAGACCAGCATTCATAGAGTTAGGCTGATTTCTGCATCATATGTTCCATATCGCATTGCATTATTATATGTTCTAAATGTGTATGATTTCTAATTATGGAATAACTTCCTTGCTAAGTTCTTCGAACTCATTCCTTTTTGTGCAAATGCTTTAGATTACATTCCAGGTACCGAAGATTACGATGGCACCTCCTATGAGGCGGACTATGATTCCACATACTACCCTCCGGGTAGTGGCGTCGGTGAGGATCCGTATATTGGAGCCGAGGAGGATTACTATCCGCACCAGGGTTCGCCCCACAGTTGTGCGGGAGCGGCAGTGTTGGGTTTACTTCATCCGTAGTGTTGAGGAGACTACCATTAGTATAGAAGAAACCCTAGCATAGTGCCCCATTCCCCTGGTGTATTTGTGGAACCTTGGATCTTGTAATTAACTTGTTTTTGAATTATTCTGGTGACACTTGGATATGTAACTAACTTGATTTACTTCTTTTCCGTTGCTCTGAGAGGGTGGCTACCACACCTTCTCACCCTTTATGATTTTGATCACACTCTATTATTATCTATATTCCGCACTCTGATTTAGTTAATCTTATCTTATTCATGATACTTAGTATTAGCTGTTTTTACCATTGATTATTACTGTTCATGATTGTGTTACCATGTATGTGGGAGGCATGGACCTCAGATCATTGATCCTTGGACTGTGGATCACATCCCGGGTATTCCAAATGGGGTACCGGCTGGGTGGATGGGACACCCATAGCTTTTTCTGAGCTTCTCCCATGCTTCCTCTGCCTAGAGAGACCGTTCGGTCTTCTAAGGAGGATGTGGCTCCCTCCGTCGTCGCTTGCACTGTTGACGCCCCTGCTGGCACTACGCCGGAGTCTTCTTCCATGATGAAGACCCTTCGGGCATCTGAGGAAGTTGTGGTCCCCACAAGTGCCGCTTGTATTTCCAACTGTAGTGCTTGTTTTGCATCCTCCTCCACTCCTTCCCTGGAGCCGGAGGATTTTGCCACTAGGAAGCGCCCTCGGTTGACCGATGACATGTTCCATTCTTCTTGGTCGCTGAAGAGGTCTGACTTGGTGACAGGCAATTTTGACAAGGCACTAGAATGGTGCACTGCTGTTCAAATGCCTGCCGAGAGCAGAGCCCTCTCCGCGATCCCAGACAAGGATTTTATAAAATCATTGGTGATATAATTTTTTCTTCATTACCTTTCGTTCTGAATATTTTTCTTTTGCTCTTGACTAACTCTTAAGTTGTTGCAGGGAGTCTCACGGTAACTTCCACAATCAAGTGGAAGCAGCCTTTAGACTCAGTAGACTGAGTGATGAAGTTTCTAGGCTTCGGGAAGAATCCAAAGCCAAAGATGCTGAGATCTCTCGTCTTGGAAACCAAGCTTGGGAGATTGCCCGAGAGAAGAATTCCGAGAACGAGCATCTTCGTTCGGATTTGGATGATGCCATGGAGAAGATCCGGCAGCTGGAGCGGGAAGTAGGAAAGCTTTCAGCAGGGGCGAAAGGGTCTGGAGCTGTGTCAACGTCCCAAAGGCAAGCTGTTACCCTTTTGCCCGAGTCCCTTTCAACTGATGTTCGCAGGGCTTGCATCTTCAAATATTTGCAGAGTAAGCCTTTTGTTGACATGCTGAATGCTTATAACTTGCAGGCATACCGGGATGGTGAGAACGAGGTATGGGAATCGATATTAAGGAGAAATCCTTATTTCAACATGACTCCCCACCGCGCCAATTGTCATCCTGAAGTGTTTGCAAAGCTGAGACTTCCTCTTCCTACCTGGACCAAGGATGCAACAGACCTTCCACCTCTAGATCTGGATATAATGCATTATCTTGACGATTCTCCTCCCTATTCTCCTCTTAAAGGATTCAACTATGAAGAGCTTGCCTTGAATGCAGGTTTGATCAAACATCAGACTTCTTCCGGAAAAGCTAGATAAAGAGTATGGAATTGCGGAGGATTTTCTACTTGCAGAATGCTTCGCAATCCCCGAGGGAGATAAACAAATGATAACATATGTTTTCCCGACTCTATTCTTCTTCTTCTTCTTGACTATGTGTTGCTTCTGACAAAGCTACTTCGATCTTGTTTAAATTCTTGACGATCACCGATGATGACTTTCCTTTTTGACCGAACGAAGATTGTATCTCAACGCTTGTTATCTCATATGTATATTTGATGAAAAGGTTTGCCCCTTCTGGTCGTTTAAAGGAATAAAGAATTAACTTCATCTTTGAACTTTGTCAGTCACTTGAGTCATTGTTGTAGTAGGTCTTAGTTGTTTCAAAACAATGCCTATACTTAGAGATTTCTGTAGAAATTCAATAAGTTTTGGGAACGAACTTACTTGGGTTTTAAACCAATGCCTTGTAGAAGGTCCCACACGAGTTTTAAACCGATGCCTTTACTTAAGAATTTCTGGAGAAATTCAATAAGTTTAGAAGGAACTCACTCGGGTTTTAAACCGATGCCTTGTAGAAGGTCCCACACAGGTTTTAAACCGATGCCTTTACTTAAGAATTTTCGGAGAAATTCAATAAGTTTGAGAAGGAACTCACTCGGGTTTTAATCCGATGCCTTGTAGAAGGTCCCACACGGGTTTTAAACCGATGCCTCTTAAGAATTTTCGGAGAAATTCAATAAGTTTGAGAAGGAACTCACTCGGGTTTTAATCCGATGCCTAGTAGAAGGTCCCACATGGGTTTTAAACCGATGCCTTTACTTAAGAATTTCTGGAGAAATTCAATAAGTTTGAAAAGGAACTCACTCGGGTTTTAATCCGATGCCTTGTAGAAGGTCCCACATAGATTTTAAACCGATGCCTTTACTTAAGAATTTCTGGAGAAATTCAATAAGTTTGAGAAGGAACTCACTCAAGTTTTAATCCGATGCCTTGTAGAAGGTCCCACATAGGTTTTAAACCGATGCCTTTTGATTTTGTTGCTGGATCTGATCTTGAGTGTTGTGTGATGCCCCCAATCAAAAGACAGTATGTTGAAAACTGAGGATTGTATTGATTGAGTTGAATTTTGTTAAATCATGAATGAAAATGAGAATCTCTTCAAGGATAATATTTCTTCAAATGTTTGGCATTCCACGAATGATCCAGGTCTTTCTGGGTTGTCATGTTCTTTAGCTAATAAACTCCCGAACCGACCGGTTTAATAACCATATATGGACCTTCCCATGAAGGGTCCAATTTCCTTTGATGGCGTGGATCTGAAGCTAAGGTATTTCTCAATACCAAGTCTCCTGCTATGTATCGACGATTCCTTACTCGAGAATTATAATGTGATGCTATCCTTCGTTGATAATGTTGAGTTCGTGCTATTGCTTTTGCACGAACTTCATCCAACAAGTCAAGGCTATATAGCAGTCCTTGTTCGTTCGCTTTTTCTTCAAACTCTCTTTCCCGTAGTGTTCCAGACATTACTTTGACAGGTGCCAATGCTTCAAATCCGTAAGCCAATTTAAAAAGGGGTGTCTCCTGTGGGTGTTCGAACCGTAGTTCGGTAGGCCCACAGTACATTGTGCAATTCTTTGATCTTGGACCCACAAGGCTTTATTAGCTTCGAGTCTTCTCTTTATCCCCTCAAGTAACGTTTGGTTTGTAACCTCCACTTGGCCATTGCTTTGGGGGTATGCCACTGATGACATACGATGCTCGATCAAGTAAGTTCCACAAAATTGTTCAAATTGTGGGTTATCGAATTGAGTGCCATGATCGGTCACGATTATTTTTGGCATGCCAAACCGATATATGATTGACTCGAGCACGAACTTCTCCACCTTTCTTTCAGTGATTGTTTCTAGGGCGCTTGCCTCGACCCATTTGGTGAAGTAGTCAATTGCTACTATAAGATATTCTCTTCCGCCCGACGCCTTGGTGAATTCTCCCATGATGTCGATTCCCCACATCGCAAAAGGGATGGGGTCTAGAATCGAAGTCAAGGTTTCAGCTAGGCATTTAGATATTGTAGCATGGATTTGGCAATTGCTACACCGACGAACATATTCCATAGCAGCTTGCTGGAGCTTAGGCTAATATAACCCGAGCCTCAAAATTTTGTGTGCTAGGGCCCAACCGCCCATGTGAGCACCACAAATTCCTTCATGCACCTCAGCTAGAGCTGATTCCGATCCTTCGGGACCCAAGCATCTCAAAAGGGATCTGGAGTAAGATCTTCTATATAGCCTTCCATTCTGCATTATGAATCGTGCAGAGCGCACCTTGATTAATCTTGCTTCTTTCAGATCTTCTGGTAGTTTATCATCTCTTAGATATTCTATGATCGGATCCATCCATCCAACAATGCTCTGCTTCAATATAGGATATTTTCGTCTCCTGATAACTCAGGAAATGTTACTTCTTCTATGTAGACCGAAGGGTCTAAAGTCTTTTCATTGGCATTGGCTAATCTGGATAGCACATCTGCCATTGTATTTTTTTCTTGGGATCTGACATACTTTCAAATTCCTGAATTCTTTCTGCAATGCTTGCACAATCTCTTGATATTTCTGTAATCGGGTTCTTTAATGCCATACTCCCCTTGTACTTGATTGACAATAATCTGTGAGTCACTAAAAATAGTCACGTCTGCTATCGCCAATGCTTTTGACAATCGAAGTCTAGCTATTAGAGCTTCGTATTTTGCCTCATTGTTACTTGCTTCGAATGCAAATCTTAATGCATATCGAATAATAAACCTGCTGGACTCTTCAGGAGAATTCCAGCCCCTGCTCCTTGCTTATTACTCGAGCCATCCACATATACCTCCCAAATGGTCGGAATAGTGGGTTCGATAATCTCCTCTATCGGTGCAGTAGTCTCTACTACGAAATCAACCAATGCTTGGGCTTTAATCGCCGTTCAAGGCTTAAAGCTTACTTGGAACTCGCTGAGTTCGACCGACCAAGCTACCATTCTTCCAGAAAAATTAGGTTTACGAAGAACTTTACAAAGGGGAAAAGTGGTAAATACCTCAATTGGATGAGCCTAAAAGTATGGTCGTAGTTTTCTAGCTGCTATCATAAGAGCCAGAGCCTGCTTTTCGATCTGAGAGTACCGTGTCTCCGCAACGAGTAGTACGTGGCTCACATAATAGATTGGCCACTGCTTCTTGTCTTTTTCCCGAACGAGTACTGCACTTACTGCCGAAGGGGATGCTGCTAGATATAGCTGTAAAATTTCTCCCTTCTCGGGTCGGGACAATAGCGGTGGTCTTCCTAGTGTCTCCTTCAAGTCTTCGAAAGCTTTCTGACACTCCTCAGTCCACTTTGCCTCCTTACTGCCCCTCAAATTTTTGAGTGCTTTGAAAAAAGGTAGGCACTTTTCTCCCGACTGTGAGATGAAACGATTCAACGCGGCTACTCTCCCCGTTAAGCATTGCACATCCCGAATGGTTTTGGGGGCTTCCATATCAACCAAAGCTTGTATTTTGGCTGGGTTAGCCTCAATACCTCTTTGTGATACCATAAAGCCCAAGAATTTTCCTGACAAAACTCCGAAGGCACACTTCTCCTGATTCAGCTTCATTTGGTATTTTTGCAAGACTGAAAATACCTCTGTTAAATCTTCAATATGCTTTGTTCTCGCAGTGCTTTTTACCAGCATATTGTCAACATATGCTTCCACGTTCTTCCCGATCAAGTCTTTAAATATTTTGTTGACGGCCCTCTGATAAGTAGCCCCTACATTCTTCAGGTTGAATGGCATGACTTTAAAATAAAAGCTCTCACGATCAGTCATGAAAGCCGTAAACTTTTCGTCTTCCTAGTTCATGAGGATCTAGTTATATCCTGAGTATGCATCCATGAAACTCAATGTTTCATATCCTACTGTTGCATCTATCAACAAATCAATCCTGGGCAATGGGTAACAGTCTTTAGGGCAAGCTTTGCTGAGATCAGTGTAATCTGTACACATCCTCAATTTTCCATTTGCCTTTTTGACCATTACCATGTTGGCCAACCAAATTGGGCATTCAATGGATTCAATGAAACCAGAATTCTTCAAATTTTCCACTTCACCCCGAATGGCTTCGTACTTTTCTATGGAGAAATTTCTCCTCTTCTGTATAACTGGTTTCACCTTTGGATCTATCCAAAGTTTGTGCTCTGCAACTTGCCGATCAATTTTGGGAATGTCATCCGTAGACTACGCGAACACATCACTATTTTGTTGAAGAAAAGACTTCACTCCTTTTTAAATTCTCCCAGTTGCTCAGACCTGATATAAGTAACTCTTTTTTCATCATCGGGATACAACTGGATTTGTTCCAATTTTTCTACCGGCTCGGGCCTTTGCATTTCTGCTTCATCCCGATCATCTCGTACTTCAATTGGTAGCGTCGTTACCTTTCTTAGGCCCTCCTTATCTTTTAAATATGCAACATAACATTGCCGAGAAATTCTCTGGTCAGATGAAACTTGACCGATCCCCATCTCTATCGGGAATTTTATTTTTAGGTGCTTCGTTGAAATGATAGCACCTAACTTTGATAAGGATGGTCTCCCGAGGATGACGTTGTAAGCCGGGAGCTTTTGAACCACCAAGAAGTTTACCCGAACGGTAGCCTCCTTGGGGAAGCTTCCAATTGACAGATCTGACTGTACTGATCCTTCCGCTATTGCAGACGATCCTGCAAAGCCATATAGATGTGTGGATGATGGCTCCATCAAGTCTTCATCCACTTTAAGCTTTTGATAAGCTGCATAAGATAAAAGGTCTGCAACAGACCCGATGTCAACAAACACCCTATGTACTTCATGGCGCGCAATCTCTGCCTTGATGACTATGGCATCATTATGAGGTAAACAGACACCTCTTTCATCTTCCTCGCTGAAGGTGATCGAACCCTCACCATTCAGCCTTTTACGCTTCTGCGTTTCTCCAGTCCCAACGAACTTGGATTTTGCTTTCAGCTTCCGGAGTGACTCAGGTTTGGGACCTCCAAATATTGTTAGGATGGGTGATTGAGTAGCATTGATCACCTCCTTACCTTTCTTAGATTTAGGAGCCTCCGTCAATTGTTCTGGGGTAACCAAATGGTCCCTTTCGGTACCTACGTCTCACGGTTTCTCTCGTCTTCTTCTGACGAAAGTGGACAAGTGTCCTTGAGATATTAATCTCTCAATATCTGCTTTTAAATGTCTGCAATCATTGGTATAGTGACCGTAATCCTTGTGGAAACGGCAATACCTTTCTCGATCCTGCTCCCCAGGCTTGGTGGGAAGCTTTGGAGGTCACTTCAAGATATTATGTTTCTTGAGAATATTTAAAATATCAGCTTGAGGAGTATTTAGTGGAGTATACTCACTTTTATGGGGAGATCTTTGCCGCCACGTCTGATGAGGCTTTCCGACTTGATCGCGAACATTCTGTTTCGGCTTCTGCTTGTTCTCAAGAGCCTTCTGTTCTTTTGTAGAGGCTTTATTGTCCCCCTGGCATGCGTCTAGGATATTCATGACCTTTGCCTGCTTTTGGCATCTGTGCACCAGTTCAACATAAGTGGTAGGCATATCTTGACGTAATAACTCCAAGCGTCGTCGGTTAGTGAGTCCAGTGAACAAAGCAGTTTTAGCTACTTTCTCATCTAGATTCTCTATCTCCATTGTAACCCTGTTAAATCTTTTCAGGTATTCCCGAATCAATTCATTCTTCCCTTGTCTAATAGTAAACAAGGTCTCCTCGGTCTTTTTTATTTGGATTCCACTCTGGAATCATCCTATGAATTTGCGCGCCAATTCGTCGAAATCCACAATCTTTCCCGATGGGAGATTCGAGAACCATTTTTGTGTTGCTCTAGTCAATGACAAACCGAAGACCCTGCAAAGGATTTCATCAGAATTACCTGCAACTGCCATAGTTTGCTGATAATAACTCACGTGGGCCGTGGGATCTCTCGAACCATCGAACGTGGAAAAAGTCGGCAAATGGAAATTATGAGGAAACTGATATCCGGCTATGGGCCCGACAAATGGAGTTTTTCGAATAACCGAATATATATCATCGGTTATCCTCCCTCTTGCCAATTGTCCGAGCTTTTGATTGATATTGGCCAATTCTTGACCAATATGTGCTGACTGATCTCCGACAACACAATCATGTTCTCGAGCAACACGATTATTATCTCGAGCAACACGATCATTATCTCGAGCAATGCGTCTGATTGTTGGTGAGTGAGTGCATACTCCTACAACCAACCTCGTATTTGAACCGGTCATACTTCCTTGAGATCCGTCGAACCGATCATCTCGCCTAGGGAGATCTCCAGTTCTCCTAGGTTCTCTTTCTCGCCACATGTCGTCTGCTCGGAAATTCTAACCGACATTCTGCTCATCGATCAGTCTTTGATCCAGCTGTAATGCACGCCTTTCTGCATCACGATGATCGGGTGCTTATGGTATCACCACTGATAGAATGTCCTTACGCTTCATCTTTGGGTGCCTTTATCAATCATGCATTATCATTCTGCTTGCAATTATATTTTGTTGATTCGAGTATTCTGTGTTTAATAAGTGATGAGCGTAGCATTTGATGTTATTATCCATTCAAAAACCATTTACTGCTTCTCCAAGTGGCTATTTGTGGACCTCTTAAGTTGTTTTGCGCTTGTGTTTCAAGGGCATATTAGTGTTTTTTGTTGTATGTCTTATTTTTGGTGAATACCAACACAGCTCGAACAATGATTTATTAGGTGAACAATGTAATATTGTTTATTTTTCCATTTCAATCACCTTTTCCTTTAAAGAAGATCATTTTTTTCTTGTGTATTTCATGCTGATCTCCTAGTAGCAAGGTTATTGATGTCTAAAACCATCCGTTCTTTATCTAGATAGAAACGGATAAGTGATCCCATCAGCATAGCGGATATTCTTTCACAAGTATATGCTGATCATTCAACAAATGTAGAAGAAGTTTTTTCTCGTATACTTGAAACAGCGCAGCACCCAGCAGCGGCAGCATCATTTGCATTGATTATGTTTGCTCCTCGGGGGTAGCTATCTTTCCAGGAAGCTTTATCTAGGTGGGAGCTCCAAGAATTTAAACTGCTTCAGTTACATTATTTATTGTCTCTTTGTTTCCTCAAATTAAGAGATTTCCAATGAAATGTTTCAGGTGCAAAATGAATGGTACACCAATTTGTCTCATGTATGGGAAAGAAGATCCGTGGGTGAAGCCCATTTGGGGGCTTGAGGTGAAACAGAAAATACCTGAAGCTCCATATTTTGAGATTAGCCCTGCTCGTCACTGCCCCCATGATGAAGTACCCGATGTATATTTCCTTTCTTGATTAGTTAAATCAGTAGTTTTAGATGCCAATTCTGTCATAACTATCTATAGAATCACTGGCAGCATGATTGTCACTGGGTCTAGTTGACCAAAGGAGTTGGATGATGCGTGGACCAAGGCGACACCTTGTCCACTCAAACACATGATTTATATCTTTGATGCCTAGCACATATTTTATGTGCAGGGAAAACAATTAGTAGGATCCATTTCATCAGTAACTTACCCATTTGCAAGAACAGAATATATCTTGATGTGATGATTGTCCTACTGAAATCAGAATTTTGCATTCATTACTTTGGCTTTTATTAAAGTTATAAAATGGTTACTTACACTTTATTTTTCACCTGGATTAGTACCAACTGAGATCTTCTTATCATTGCTAATCAGAATATTCTGAAGTTATTTACATTTCAATTGACAATGAAATCTTGAGTTGAAATGGGGCTTGGTAGTGGGGGAGAAGGGTTTTTGTGGTTCTGTTTAAGATCTGTTAATGGCATGATATACAAGGAGATCTGAATTGGTGACTGTATCAAATGCTTTTGTAATTTTGAAATTTTAGTTTTTGGTCTGCAGGTTATAAATTACAAAGAAAAATGGTGAAGATCTGTTCATAATGGGTTCATACACCTCTGTTCCTCTCTGTCTTTCTCTCACTAGTCCCTGGGGAAGATGATCTGCTGCTAGTTTTGCTTTCCTGATTCATGTAAAGAAGCAGTGCTACAGAATGAGAGGATAAAAAGGTTGCAACAGGTAGTACAAGAGCCACAAAAGAGAAGAAGGAGATCGATTAACCTGAATTGTTATTTAACTGAGTGTCTTACTGTATATTCATAATAGCTTGTCCTGGAGTGCCTGAAGGTCTCATCTTGGAATTTCTTTCTGAAGATTTGTTACTCCAACAAGATCCTCAATTTGGATAATGCTATTCAGAGGTTTTGCCAGCGGGAGTTGCAGGTTGAAATTTGGCACGACAACAAAGTGGTTCAACGTGACTTGCAAGTGGTTAAAAGGGATGTGGGAGAAGTGAACTGATTCTGCAGCAGGGATAGAAGGTTGGTGTGGTGGGTTCTCTAAGGAACTTGGGTTTGTTTACCATTCCTGAAATTCCTGATGTTGTTGTTGGATTCAAAATACCTCTGGAAGAATTGAAGATTGAATTGTTTAAAGAAGATTTGACTGTGCTTGGACTATGTGCTCCTGGTGGTTGTGGGAAGTCCACTTTAGCAGAGGAAAGAACCTCTTCTTCAGCACTGATGTCGAGAAACATGTTGCAGAGGCTGCTATTTGGCAGTAGTGACTGGGTGATTAATTTGAGTTCAAATAGGGGAAGCAGTGCAGCACTCCCATACATGTTGAGTCGATTGTTTTCATTACTCATTTACTTGTAGCTTTCTGTAATGAATTGTCATTACTAATACAATTTTACTTGTCTCAGAAGAGGGGGGGAAGGAATCTTCTGTATCTACCTTGAGTAGATTTTTCATAGATGACTGATCCACTGAGTATTTCATTCAAGAATTAATAGATGTTGGTTTATCTGGATGGGCTGTAAGATACAATATTGAGAAAGTGGGCTGACTAAACAAAGCCCAAGGTTGCTCTTTCTTGACCTGCCCAATATCACCCGCCAATCAATTGAAGTTCTCTTTTCTTCTATTTTTTTTCCTTTCTGTCCTGCTGGGTTTATGAATATAAACCCTCCCCCCAAAAAATAATACTAGATAAATAAAAGGTAATTGCGATGGTAAATAAATTCCGTAACGAAAGTTGTTACTTATAAGTATTTGTGATGGTAAATTTTCGTAGCGAAAAAACCATAATCCATCACTCCCCTACCAAAGTACTTATGGCATATATCTAAGTATTTGCCACGGTAACCAATTACTGTAGCTAAAGGGAATAGAACCGATGCCCACCAATTTCGGTCGTAAATCCTTATGATGGCTCTCTAACCGACAGAAACCCAATAGCAACTTACTGTCGGGTAAATTTATTTGCTACTGTTTTGGGCTTTTGTCACGTTAAATTTATTTGCTACGGTTTCCATGGCAAAAGCCCTTAATTGTTGTAGTGAATCTTAGGGCATAAAACATGCATTTTACACATTTACAATGGGGCTACCTTGGATTTTATGTTGTTTTTGTAGATTTTAGAACTTTTCAAGATTTAAACAAATATTTGGAGTTCTGGGTATGTATCATGCAATTTTACATGTCAAGGGGTCCGTTCAAATTCTCAAGTGCAAAAATGGGTCTGATCTGGAGCATGATGGGTTAGAGATGTGATTATGGGCCAACTCCAAAATATTTTAGAGATAAAGAAGCAAATTTTGATCTATGGCTAAGATTAGAAATTATCAATCAAATCTATAGATATATTATTGAGAGAGTCCTAATGGAGAGAAAGAGTCCTTGTATGCTTCAATATTTTATTTTCTATTTGAGAATTGACCAAAAAGGAAAAAGAGGAAAAATAATTCTATTTAGAGAAGGGTGAGGGAAAATCCCGTTTTTGAGTGTCTCTGTCTAGTTTCGATCAAGCCCTTCATCGAATAGTCATCCAGTGTTCGATCGAGCTGATTTTTGGATGAGAGCTTCACGACTTCTTGATCCTCAAATTCAACGGTGGAATTGTGCATTTGTTTCTCTAAGTCAGTCCGATTAGTACGCCAAAACCCTCCTTGGTTGAGTCACATAGGAACTCTAAGTTTGATTCAAACTCTATCAAGAATCATATCTCATGTAAACTCTATAAAAGGAGAGCATACTCCAACAAGGGAGAACGTGTTTTAGAGCTTAGGAGAAGCACACTTTTTTTCTCTTTAGTTTATTTAGGCTTTCTCTAGTTTTCTTTGATTGCTTTTGTGAGATTCCAATTTCTAGATTGAATGTTTAGGTTTAATTGTTCTATGTAATGCAATTTCAAGTTCAAGTTCAAGTTTCAAGTTTGAGGAATCATTTTTCTCTGGGTCTAGCAATTGGAGATCTAGATCATTCTAAATATGGTTGTTAGGGTTGGTTGAGATTCGAATTGTTTGTTTAAGTTTTTTTTTTTATTATTTGAAGTTCAAAGATGCAAGTAAGTAACCTTCTTCAATAATCTTCTCTCCCCCCCCTCCATTCCCGCTTCTATCTACCCCTCCATATTCTTAATTTAGGATTTACTTTCAGCATTTATTTATTGTTCTCCCTTCCCCCTGGATCCTTGATAAAAAAATGCCTACAATCGTGCCTCTCTTTGGTTAAAGTTTCCCTTTTCCTTTTATTGCTTTGTTATTTCCTTTTTGCATTTTTTTTCTGCCTTTTATTTATGCGTTGGTTACATTTGTATTATCTTTAGCCTCAATTTGATTGCATTATATGTATGGATTGGGACCGCTCGTTTAGTTTAATTAACTAGTTAACAAATTTGAATCATTGCACTGTCGCATTATCATTAAGAGGTTAAATTCTAAAGTGACATATCTCCTTGAGATCGACCCGTTAGCAACACGATACCGTGCGCTTGCGGTTATTTTTATTTTGCAAACAAAACTTTATGCCAAGTTTAGCAAGTGTGACTTTTGGCTCTCAAGAGTAGTATTCCTTGGCCATGTGGTTTCAGCAGAAGGTATTCGTGTTGATCCCGAGAAAGATAAAACAATTACTGATTGGGACAGACCGAAGATCGTGACAGAAATAAGAAGTTTTTCAGGGAATGGCTAGATACTACAAGAGATTTATTGAGAACTTTTCTAGGTTGGCTACTCCTATGACTAAGCTAACTAGAAAATAATAGAAGTTTTTCTGGACCGACGCTTGTGAGAAGAGTTTTTAAGAGTTGAAGGATAGATTGACAAGTGCCCCGATTTTGACTATACTTGATGACTCCGGTGGTTTGACAGTCTATACCAATGCATTGAAGATTGGTTTGAGTTGTGTTTTGATGCAACATAGGAAAGTGGTAGCTTATGCTTCTAGGCAATTGAAGGAGTATGAGCGGAATTATCCCACTTATGATTTAGAGCTTGCCGCTGTTGTTTTCGCCTTGAAGATTTGGAAACATTACCTGTATGGTGAGAAGATTGCTATTTTCATAGATCATACAAGTCTGCAGTACTTCTTTACCCAAAAGGAGTTAAATATGAGACAAAGAAGATGGTTGGAATTAGTATCTGATTATGATTATGATATTCAGTATCACCCTGATAAGGCGAATTGTGGTTGCTGATGCTCTTATCAAGAAAAGTAAAAGAAAAGAGTTGGATTTGAATGCTTTGAGTAAACCGTTGCTATTTTTAATTTTAGAACTTGGTTTGGAAATTGTTTTAGAAGGATCTGATTTTGTTCTTTCTACCATGACAGCAAGATCCACCCTTAGAGATAGAATTGTTGCTCTGCAAGCCTTTGATCAAGAATTAAAGGAGAAAATTGAGAAGATTTCTTCGAATCTTGAGTCGGATCCCGATTTTTGTATGTCTATGGATGGTGCTTTGTTATATAGAGGAAGACTTTGTGTGCCTATTGTTGATGAGATTAAGAAGGAAATTTGAAAGAAGCACACCAGTAAGTTTTTACAATGCACCCAGGAAGTACTAAAATGTATAAGGATCTAAGAGAACATTTCTGGTGGATTGGTTTAAAGAGCGATGTGGAAGACTTTGTGGCCAAGTGTGAAACTTTTTAGTATGTTAAGGCGTTCGTCAACCGCCATCTGGATTTCTACAGCCCCTTCCTGTTCCTGGTTGGGAGTCGGAAGACATTACTGTGGACTTCGTGACTAGCTTGCCTCGGACAAGTAAAGGAAATGATACGGTATGGGTAATCATTGATAGGTTAACCAAATCAGCCCATTTTATTCCTATGAAGATCACTCATACTATGGATAAGCTAGCTAGGCTTTTTGTGGACAATGTGGTTCGTCTGCACGGAGTGTCTGTGAGTATTGTTTCTGATAGAGATCCTAGGTTCACCTCAAAGTTTTGGAATAGTTTGCAGAAAACCTTGGGAACCCAGTTAAATTTGAGTACTACTCATCATCCACAAACTGATGGACAATCTGAGCGGACAATTCAGATTTTGGAAGATATGCTTAGATCTTGCATTGTGGATATGGGTGGCAACGAGGATGAACACATCGCTTTGGTAGAGTTTGCCTATAACAACAGTTATCAAGCAATTATAGGCATGGCTCCATTCAAGGCTTTGTATGGAAACACTTGTAGGACACCCTTGTATTGGACTGAGACTGGTGAAAGAAAAGTGTTAGGTTCAGAAATGATTGAAGCTACAAGTGCAATGGTGGACATGATAAGAGAAAGGATCAAATCGGCCTAGTCAAGGCAGAAATCTTATGCGTATAAGAGAAGGACTGATTTGGAATTTCAAGTTGGGGAGAAAGTTTTCTTGAAAGTGTCACCTATGAAAGGTGTGTAATGAGATTCAATGTTAAGGGAAAGCTTAGCCCTCGGTTCATCGGACCTTATGAAATTCGTGAGAAGGTTGGACCTGTTGCATACTGTTTGGCCTTTACCTCGATCTCTTGCTGGAGTTCATAATGTGTTTCATGTATCGATGTTTCGGCAATATATAAAGAATCCAGAACACATACTACAGTGAGAACCTTAAGGCCTTAGTGCTAATCTTTCTTACAATGAAGAGCCAGCCGAAATCCTAGACAAAAAGTACAAACAGTTGTGGAATCGTACCATTCCCTTAGTAAAGATTCGGTGGAAGATTCACACCCTTGAAGAAGCTTCTTGGGAGAAGGAAGAATAGATGAAAGAGAAGTTTCCCAACCTCTTTGGAAACCCAGGTATGCTTTCAATTTCAAGGACGAAATTTCTTATAAGGGGGGGGGGGATGTGAAATCCAGCCTAAACCCTAACCCGGAAACCCTTTTTGGTTTGTAGGTCCAAAGACCCAAAGTGAATGAAGAAGGCAATTATGGGCCATCTCAATAGAAGACATGGTGTTTGATCCAAAACCCATGGAGTTCCATACTTGGAAACCTTGTTAGAGCTGGAGAAGAAACTGCACCTTGAAGATGAAGAGCTTGGTTTAAGGACTTGAGGCCTAGTTGGACATGGTTTGAAGGGTCCCTCAATGCTAGGTGAGTTGCTTGTTGAGTTGGGAGAAGTCCCATTGAAAATCTTGAGGTTTGGAGCTTCAATTCCCTATTTTGGGCTTGTTGTCAGCCTGGGTCGACTGGCCCATCGACCCAGCTAGTCAGCCCATAGCCACATGGGCTTATGCGTGGAATTCTGATTTCTAGGGTTTTTGATGCTCTATTCAATGGGACTACGTGGTTTTCAGTCCCACTTGTTTTTAAAGCCTCTGGAGAACGTGGGGAAGCCTCTCTCAAGCCTATTCTTTTGAGTTGTGGAAGATCCTTTGCGAATTCTCAAGCTTGTCGGCAATTATTCTTCATTAAGGTTGGTGATTATTCCTATCCTTTTCATTTGATCTCTTCTCATCTCTTTGATTATGAAGATGGTTTTGTAGCAAATACCTCTTCCTCAATCCTTGTAGTTGCGAGTGAATCTCCATTCACTCTAATGCTTCTGTGATCTACACAACTTGATTTTAGGGTGAGATCTTGTGAGATCTTCATAGATGTGTGGTCGTTCAATGTTCTTGATTTCTAAAGCATGCTAGGTTCATTCCTATGATTATATTTATCTAAGATCTACTATTCTTTTCTTTCTAGAGTGAATTCTCATTCTCTCTAGCCTCTTCATAGAATTCATGGATTGATTTCGGTAAAAACCTAGTTTTTGATTAATTTAGAATTCTATCCTTTTGATCATCGTTGATGCCTAATCTATGCTAGATATTCTTAGACTACTGTTCTAGAATTTCCCTTAAATTTTCGGAGTGTTTCGAATCCTAGAAGTTGAGTTTCGAATCAAAATTTGAGATTTATGTCCGTACTATTCACTGGGTCGACTGGGTCAGGCTGCCCAGCCATCAGCCCACCAGTGACAATAGCTGATTTTGTTGTCTGTTTCGATCCATTTGACTTCCAATCTTCGAGGGTTTGTTCCTAATGATTGATCTATGATTGTTTAGGGTTTATTTGCTAACCTTGGACCTATCCTCATTTTTTTTCCAGAATTCTTCGAAGTTATTTAAGGTAAGGACGGTTGATTCTTCATAACCTAAAATGCATGTTTAGTTGTTTTGAATTCGGATTGCATGATCATTCTGCTGCTCTTATAGTTTCTTATAATAATATTACTGCTGTAAGTTCTGTAATTACAATAGGTCTTGTTCATGTAATTCTTTTATTATTTTGATCATATATGAATGGTTATTTCTCTATGTATTGATTCGTCAGTTGTGCTTATGAATGACTGATTTGGAATGTGATTGCTTAAGTATAATTAGGGAATGGGGAATGTCCTTTTGACACTTCTGTCTTTGGACATCAGTGGGAATGGTATGAGACATTTCCGATGTTGCCCCTTGACTCTTTCCCGGATTATTGGTTGACATACCTAGGGCTTTCAGTGTTTGGCTAGGTTTACCCTGTTATATCAAACCCAATTCAGAAGGGTATTGAGACCGAGTAACCCATGGCAGCAATGGGGATTTGTGGGCGCTCAAGACCGGTAACCAACTCATGAGAGGACGTGAATCACATTGTGGGGGACATTCATTGGTAGGGTTGTAGTAGTAGACTTGGGCTCATGCTTAAGACCGGTAACCAACCCATGAGAGGACACGAGAGCTTCTCGTTTACTATTTGTGGATGACCAATAGGGTTGATGAGTCCGTAGTCCAAGTTGGTTGTAGCCATAGGATACGCTGACTCTAGTGAGAAGGATACCGGAAAGGATCACGAGGGGCAAGGAATGGAAGTATCTAACTCTGAGTTGATATAACTAAGTAGAAGACTTGCATTAGGCTAAGTTTAACCTTGACATGCGCCAATACTCAGACCGATGGTGATGTGAGAGAGCGGTGACCTAAACCCCAGCCATGGAATGTCCGAGAGGGATGCAAGACCCCATTACCACCGGAGAACCCAAGATATCGAGATGGTTGAGGGAGAGTGATTTGAGACCTACTTAGAGGTGTATGGTGTTATGACTTAAAGCATGTCTGCCAATAGAGACCAGCATACATAGAGTTAGAATCATACTTGCCTATGTGTTTCATATCATGTTGCATTCTATATTTTTTGCTATTATGCTATATTGTGTTATTGTGGAATGAACTGCCTTGCTGTGTTCTTTTGAACTCACTCCTTTTTGCAACAACTTTGTTAGATCCATCTACAGGTACAGATGACTATGAGGGCCAATACTATGAAGCCCAAGCGGATGACTTATACGGTACCCAAAGTACTAGCTACGGTGACTACGACGGTGAAGACTACCAGTACGATGCTGGAGCTTATCAAGATTAGTCCGACTCTAGCGCTTGTGTGCCAGCGATGGGACATCATTTCTTTTACTTATGGATACACTATTTATAGATTTGAAGAAACATTAGTTTAGATTTTGATTACTTCCTTTCTTTTCCTTTTATTTTGGGAATCGGTTGTACTCTTTCTTTTTAGTTTTGATATACTTTTCCGCTGCTGTTGTGGAGTGATTTATCACTACACTCTACATTTGAGTTATTCTACTGGTATCATTTTCTGCACTCTGATTATATTGTATATTCTTTGAATCTTATCTTGATCTCTCAGTTAATTTAGTTTAACTTGGATTTTAGTCTTGTTCTTGATTATATTATTGTGAATGTGGGAGGTTGATTTCCTTGATATTGATCTTTGGGAATGTGGATCATACACTTGGGTATGCCAGATAGGGTACCAGCTGGGTGAATGTGACAGTCGGGGTAGGGTATGGTGTAGGTCTTGTGAACTTATTGTCGGTCCTGTCAACATAACTGGACCTTCTACCCTGCAAGGATTTCTGGTGACACAAATTTTCCTTCTTAGACTCTTCAACTTTCTTTGAATTATGTACATCTAAGCACTCTCATTCGGTAGGATGGTGAGATATGTCTTGATTGCGGGTCTAAGTCCTTTGAAGAACTTCTTCATCTTTGCTCGATCTGCCTTCAAAGACTCAGGAGAGAAGAAAAACAGTTCTTTGAACTTCGCTAACACTAATACCAGAAAGTGGTCCTTGCGCAAGAGACATAAACTCAGACTCTTTCGCATCCTTCATAGATTCGGGGAAATAATTCTTAAAAAAAGCGTCTTTGAAAATTTCCCAAGATATACCATCAGTATGCAAAGCTTCAAAAATATCTCGGGTTGCATTCCACCATGCATCTGCTTCATGCTGAAGCTTCTCGAACAAGATCTTTTATGCTTTAGTGCACAGCAAATTCTTGAAAGCTTTCTCTAATTCCCTCAGCCGCTTGTTAGGGAACAAAGTATCCTTTGTGACACTAGTTAAACTTGGCACTTGAAGCTTCAGAAAACTTCCATTAGCCTAGAATGAGGAGTACCCGCATTCCTTTCAACAATAGGCATAACAGCAGCATTAGGGTTCACCTGGGCAGCAGCACGAATCTCATTGTGCATAGTCAAGAATCCAATCATCATTTGGTTAAACTGTATGCTTTGCTGTTGCATGATGTTCCCCATAATATTAACAATATCATGGATATTAACCGCCGGAGGAGCACCAGGTGGATTCCCAACAATTGATCATTCAGGGGATTCTGGTTTCCAACACCACCAGAAGATGCAGCACTAATGGGTTCACTCCTATTCACATTCCGACTTGCAAAGGTGTTGTGTTTCCTTCGATTAGCGATCTTGCTAATGCAACACTAAGGCAACCGGTCAGAAACTCTTGTCAAAAATCAATCCCAAACTTCACACATGCATATCACACTTATCTTAGCAATATAGGCCATTACAAATCCGAAGATATGCTTCAAAATTAAAAAAAAAAATTCCTCAAAACTGGCCAAAACAAAAAATCTTATTCTCCTTTGGTTAACCTCTTTGTGATTTTTGATCAAATCCAAGAAATACTTGCTGGTCTAGGTTAGGATCATGTCTAGGAACATTATCCAACACATTCCACGCATTTTCCACACAATGCCATGCTCCAACACTAGAATCCAACATGCTTTGCTCTCATTTTCACTATTCATCCCACAAAAAGTCCTCTTTTGAAAATCTTGTCTCAATTTCAAACCAAATGGACTTTTAAGGACAAATCACTTCCCACACTCATGATTCAATATGGGTGAGATGCACACACACACTTTGTTTGACCAAATTCTGAAAATTCAAAAATCTCAAAACTTCACCGAAAAGCAGGTTTTCACCTTTTCCTTCTTGCTAAACTTTTTTCAAAATCAAAGAGTTTTGGGGGATTTTCTCCAAACAAACCCTCTTATCATGCTAAACCAACTCTTATACACATGCTAATATGTCCAAATCGCAGTTTTTGCTTGAAATCAATTTTTTTTCAAAAAATTACCAAAATGCCCTTCTTCACCAAAAATTGCACTACATAACTTCCTTTACTCATGCAATGCAACTCTTAACTTGTCTTTTCGGATTTCCATCAAGCCACCATGAGGAAAACATCTAGGGCTAGGAGAGGTAGTGTAACAACCCCCGTAATTCTAACCCGGAATCCGTATTGCAGGTTCGATAACCCGAAGGTCAAGCTGGGTTAAGTTGTGGAGTGTCCGGATAGAAGTCCATGATCCATACCCTGAACCCATGGATTTGGATTCTCTTGATGAAGAACCTGCCTTACTGGGAAGTTGGATCTCTGGTAGAAGGCAAGAGGTGTTTGGAGAAGTCCAGAATAAAGGTAAGACCTCCCCCATATGTTGATTAGGGTTAGGTTGAGATTGGGAGTCAACCCTTTGAGCAAAGCACCCTTGTACAGCAATGTACTAGGGGGTGGTTGATTGGGCCAATCAATCACCCCAAGCGACCGCCAGGTACTACTTGCGGGAAATTGCCCTAATTTGCCCCTGTTCTCTATAAATAGCAACTCTCACCCTATTAATGTATTATTATATTTGGGATTGCTATTTTTGACTGTTGGGTGGCAATGGAGATGTGCTGGAAGGTGAGCGAAATGTGGTTTGAGATCTGGAATCTTTCCCCCTCTGTTTTTGCTCATCTGGTAGAGATAAGTGAATCTCCATTCACCCATTCTCTTTCTTCAGCTATTGAATGATGTAGATCTACCCCCATTGTGTTGGTGGTTACCAATCTTGTTAGTTGTATCCCCTTTTCAATGTTCTTGATTGGATCCTGTCCAAAAACGAACCCCTGCATTCAAATAAAGGATGGATCTAATCAGGGAGAGGATTTGAGTGATAGATCTATGTTAATTTTAGGGTTCTATTTTGCTCCTTGGTTATAGACTTGTTAAGTCTAGAATTTGGATTGAGTTCATCCCAAAACCAGATTGAAATCAGATGATCAAAAGCCTGAGTTTCGGATTTGAAGCTGTCTGTTTTTTGGGGCGGTTGCTCAATCGACCGGCTGGGTCACAATAGCTATGTGACTTTTGGCTTTTACTCGATTTGACTCATGTCTCTTATATAATCTTGTAACCCTGTGTTTAGGTGTTCTCTGTCTTTACTGAAAGTCTTCTAATTGTGATCGTTTTGCTTTCTAAGGAACTTTTACTTAATTACAGGTAAGGACATACATTCTTGTCTTTATGCAATAATATGTACATGATGAATTAGTTGCTTTCTTTACTATTTACTAATCATGTACCTTTCTGTAACTGTATAAGGCATGATGATATTACTGTATACTTGATGTTTGTGATGTTCTTTTATGTACTTTATCATTTATGATATTGAATGATTGGTTGTGTTATAGTGGTGAATGATGTATTGTAGTTGTGATGGAAAGGGTATTCCATTGGGATATCTTGGCTTGAGATATAAGAGGGTTATGGTATGGAACACATGCTCACTGATGCCTTTGGCACTATCATGATTGCTGGATGACATACCTAGGGAATCTAGAATTGCATGGCTAGGTACCCCGCATACTACTACTCTTTCGGTAGGGGAATTGAAGCCGGATGACCCGTGACGATGGTGATGTGACTTTGTTTCATCCTACAGCAATAACTAGTCTGTGCGGAGATTCAGTGGTCCACTGTTGTTCATGCAATGGTAGGGTTGCATATGTTAGGGTTGGGCTCATGGACGTCCAAGGAAACGACCATTTGTCGTGAGGAGTTATGAGAACATTCTGCGCCAACAATATGTGGATGACCATAGGGTTAGGGAATGGAGTCCAATAGCAGTAGCCAGTCCGTGAAGGTTCTCATTCCTAGGTTGCGAAGGATACGAAACCGAGTTGGTTGGTGCCATAGGGGAAGTATCTGGACTTCATGTAGTGTGTTACCAGTATGACTTGCATTGGATTAGAAACCCCGACATGCGCTAGTACTCATTGCCAATGGTCATGGTAAGAGAGTGTTGATTGAATCCCCAGCCATGGATGCCTGATGAGAACTTTACCCCTTTACCCAGGATCCCAACAGAGGTAATCAGTCCGTGAGGGATCAGAGTGACTAGACCTACCCAGAGGAAGGCTAGTGTTATATCTTAAAGCATGTCAACTGTTTAGAGACTTGAATAGTTAGATCTTAGTAGCATTCATACTATTGCATAACATTCATATCATATTTGCATTGTTGATTGTGTTGACATATGGATGAGAAATGTGTTATCCTTACTGAGTTTGTCAGAACTCATTCCTTTTTTTTTTTTTTTTTTGTATGTTATACTAATTGTGCAGATGGTTTCACAATGTTAGAAGTAGGAGATAATCCGAATGACCGAATTCTCGTATGAAGAGGATGTGGCATCGTTAGTGGGAGATGGAGATAGCGTGCATGAAGTGTCCTGCGGATGCTTGGAGTGCGCTTACAACACCCATTGATGGCAGAAGAAGGCAGATTGCCAGACATTTTGCTGACCGTCTGGAGAAGAATTGGAGAACCCCCTTTCTTGTCAAGCATGAACAATTTATCTTAGCTTTTGAAAAAGAATCTGGAATGAAACTTATTTAGTTTATTTTGATTGCTTCCGCTAAACTCGTCATTCTTTTTGAACATTGATTATTTCCTTGATTATTTTATTGGAGTATTTGGACTCCTATAATCCTTTTATTTAATTATTGAACTTGCTCTTGCTCTTGATTTATCTATACTTGTACTTATTATTATTGATGGGTAAGACCGTGGATCCTATGATGGTCAGGCAGGTAACCGAGACTGGCTGGTGGAGCATGACAGGTAGGGGGTGGAGGTCGAGTCCCGTTCTTATGCCACAGGTAGAGATTATACGAAGATAAGGAGGTTCAAGCAGATGAGGAGGAGTTTCAAACTATGAGAGATCAACTCGATTCACAGAGACGATCACCTAGACAAACAGTTCTAGGAATTGCTTTTATGCTGACTTCAATGTACCTATTTAGTTTCATCTTGTAAACTTTCCCTGGTCAATTAATGAAATTTAGATGTTTCACTTAGCTTATTATACTTTATGCTTTTCCTTTATTGCATTAGTAATTGTTTCTCATTTATAACTTATGACTCATAACTACAACTCATAACTGCAACTCATAACTGTAACTCATAACTATAACTCATAACTATAACTTATGACTATAACTCATAACTATAGTATATGACTTATAATCTATAACTTCTAACTTATGACTCATAACCTATAACTTATAACTTATGACTCATACCTTATAACTTATAATTATTGTGCATTATTCAACTTGATGTATTATGCTTCATTATTCAAGTTTCTATTATTCACTTCTAAGAAGAATTGAGTCACTTTTGGATTTATGACTCAATGATGCTCCATACTATGTTCTGCGGTTATGATTGTCTGAAAACTTTGGGCTTTGATACCACTCCATCACATCCCAGCTAGTATCCTATCTGGAATATCCGGAGGTGTGATCCATAGCCCCGAAGATCAAGTTTAAGGCGATCATATACCCACATAGCACAATAATATAATCAAGAGTAGGACCAAATCATTGTATTCAAGTAATTTAAGAAACAATCAATCATGGATCTCAGAAGGATCACAAAAGAATATCAAAGTGCGGAATAAAAGATACCAATCAAATAGACAATTTGTAGAGTATAGCAAAAAATAACTCTACAAACCAACGCGGAAGGTTAATTGAATCTCTAAAGTATTACAACTGAAAACAATAAAGGAAACTATGAACCATTCTAGAACTAAACAAAATGAGTATCTATGTCTGTCAAACATCTAGGCTCAAATGTCTTCAATTCAAGTATGGGACATTCAAGCTTCAAGAATCGGCTAATTCTGGTACGCTTTGTCATCATATGGGTATGCTTCACTATAAAGCTCACAGTCAC
Source organism: Hakea prostrata (assembly GCF_041222555.1). Lineage (NCBI taxonomy): Eukaryota > Viridiplantae > Streptophyta > Magnoliopsida > Proteales > Proteaceae > Hakea > Hakea prostrata. The sequence goes on from NC_142606.1 coordinate 26,429,950, forward strand.
CAGAATCTTGGAAACTAGACGAGTCACACACCGTGACCTTGTAGTTCAGGATCTCGCAGTCATCAGTACCTACAACACAATATAAAGAAAACATATCCCCCGAAGGGTGAACTCAAAAGAACTCAGCGAGCAGTTCAAACACAATTAACAATTATGACAGTCACAATATCAAGAACAAGGTCAAGGCATAAATGCATATGATATGAAATAATGAATGCAAGTATGCTTCTAACTCTGTATATGCTGGTCTCTATTGGTAGACACACATTAAGATAAATCACCATACTCCTCTGGGTAGGTCTCAAATCACTCTCCCTCAACCTTCCCAGTCTATTGGGTTCTCCGTGCTAATTGGATCAGGGCATCCTTCACGGACATTCCATGGCTGTGGTTTAGGTCAACACTATCGCTCACCACCATATGGTCTAAGTACTGGCACGTGTCAGGGTTAAACCTAGCCCAATGTAAGTCATCTATTGAGTCACATCTACTTAGGGTTGGATACATCCATTCCTCGCTTCCCGCGATCCTTTCCCGTATCTTTCCCCCTAGAGTCACAGTCTCCTTGTAAAACCCAGCCCTAACCTTGACCCGGAAACCTTGTTATTTGTAGGTCCGATGACCCGAAGTAAAGTAAGAAGTCAGCTTTGGGCCATCCCAGTAGAGGACTTGGTGTCTGGCTTTGAATCCATGAAAGTTGATGATGAGGTTCTATTTATGGAAACTGAATCCTGATGAAGATCGGATTAGTTGATGGACTTGGAGTGCTCTCTATCTTGGTTTGAAGGCATTTCTACCTATTAGGTAAGTCACTTGACTTGTGTGCAAAACCCCTTTAGGATTGGATTTGATCTGGACCTTCAATTCCCTGTTTTGGGCTTGCTGTCAGCATTGGTCGACTGATTGGTCGATCGGGCCAGTCGACCAATCCACTCGACCAATGAGTGCTGTCTTTGGCAATTAGGTTGTTCTTGCTCTATTTAAGTCCAATCTCGAGTCCACTTCGTATTTGCTGCCTCCAAACTCTCTGGAACGAACCAAAGACCTCTGCAAGTCATCTCTCTTGCATCCTTGGTGTTTTCTTGACGGATCTTCGTCGAAACTCTTCTTTTTGCATCAAAAGGTATGTCTACTCTCTCTTCTTCTCCTCCATCTTTGTTTTTCTTTCCTTTTTGAGTTGAGACAGTAGAAGAGATGCTGCATCCTCTGTTGCAAACATCTCTGAACATGTTCTCATGATCATCCTAAGGATTTGAGGCTAGAACAATGATCTTAACCATGATCATTGCAAGCTTTTGAAGGAATCATGATCAAACCATGATCTAATCTTTGTTAAACTTCTAATCTGAATTCTGATCTCTTTGGATCTTCTATGTTGATCATGTTAGTAGTTAATTACTGTGTTTTCTTTCCATGATCCATAATCTTTAGATTCCTAGTTGTTCTCTTCTACCATACTATGTGTTCTTCATGATGCATGGTAGTTACATATATGGTAGGTTTTATTTCCTTATTTAGATTTATGCTTCTAAGCCTTATTCCATGAAGATCTATGCATGTTTTCATGATACCCTTACCTGAAGCAAAGATCTATCCTTCTATTGTTCTTGTCTTTGTTTTCTATTTCAAATTCATCAAGATCCATGGTTGATTTAATTATGGTAACTTTTTGTTTCCTAATTTGGATCTTGATATCTTGATTGGATTAGTGTTTTGAGGCCCCCTATATGTTAGAATACTACTGATGTAGTCTACCCCTTGATTAGTACCCTTTTGAACCACCAAATTCGGATTTCATATCTTAAAACTCTGTTTTTTTAGGCTCTCTTGTCGCATTGGTCGCTGATTGGTCGACTGGACCAGTCGACCAATCCACTCGACCAATGAGTACAGCAACTCCATAATTGGTCTGTGTTGGATGTTTTGATATCTTTTCTGTTAGGGATCTTTCCTAATATGTTGTATATACTTGTTTAGGACCTTCTTCTCAAGTTTGCTGAGATCTTACTTGATTTCTTAGGATTCCTTTGCGAGTTATAAAAGGTAAGGATGGTTATTTCCTTAATTACATAGATAGCATGAATCTAGTTTCTATATTTGAATATCATAGATATGATTCCTAAATTAGATTCTTACAATGATATACTACTGTTGCATAACTTTGATTACAGTAGCATTACTTATTCATATTAAATTGATTCATGTATGATTTACTTACCAATGTTATAAAAGTGATTGTAATTATTGATTTCTTTCCATATATGAAGTTACCATATATGTGATGATATGAATTGATGCATGTGTATGCTTAAGTATGGTTTGGAAAGGAGAGGTGTCCTTTTGACACTTCTGTCCTTGGACTACTACGGGAATATTATGGGATGTTTCCGGAGATGCCCTCTGGACACCTTCCTAAACTGTTGGATGACATATCTAGGATTGTCTAGTAGTGTTTGGCTAGGATGTCCTGTTATGTCAGACCCTAATCGGAGGGGTATTGAGACCGAACGACCCGTGGTAGCAATGGGGATTCATGGGCGCTCAAGACCGGTAACCAACCCGTGAGAGGACAGGAATCACATTGTGGGGGCCATTTATTGGTAGGGTTGCATATGGTTAGACTTGGGCTCACGGGCGCTTAAGACCGGTAACCAACACGTGAGAGGACGTGAGAGCTTCCCATTTACCATATGTGGATAACCAATAGGGTTGATGAGTCCGTAGTCCGAGTTGGTCGGTGCCATAGGATACGCCGACTCTAGTGTGAAGGATACCGGAAAGGATCGTCGGGGACGAGGAATGGACGTATCTGGATCGACTTGATGTAACTAAGTAGAAGACTTGCATTTGGCTAGGTTTTACCCCGACATGCGCCAAGACTTATACCAAATGGTTGTGAGAGAGTGTGTTGACTTAACCCCCTGCCATGGTTTGTCCTGAGGGATGAAGGACCCATTACCAATCGGCTGCTCAAGACCGGTGAAATGATCCGTGAGAGAATCCAAGATATCTTAAATGGTTGAGGATGTGAGTGGACTTTCCTAAAGAAGTACGGTGCTATGACTTAAAGCATGTCTACCAATAGAGACCAGCATACATAGAGTTAGATTCATTCATTCATTGCTTGTCTCATATCATATTGCATTTATGATTGTTCGGAATCCCGCCATTTATGTTATTATGGATTTTAATCGCCTTCTTACCGAGTTTCTTTGAAACTCATTCCTTTATTGTACAATGTTGTTAGACTATCCTGCAGTACCGAGTACTATGACGGTCCCTATGAAGAAGCGCAAGGCGAAGAGACATATCTCCGGGAAGGTGATTGCGGTTACCACAATTACTCTGAAGATTCCGCGAGTGGTTATGCTCCGTACGATGCTTAGTCCGACCATTGAGTGGAAGCGTCCTTGTGCCATTTATGAGATTTACACTTACAAGGATGTTGTCTATAAAGTGGAGAACAATTTAGTTACCCAATGTACTTGCTATTGGGATTAGACTTTGTCTAGTTTATTCTTTTAGAGCTACTTTTCCGCTGGTTGTAAAGTGGGATTTTTGCCTCACTTTACTTATCTGTTTGATACTCTGATTATATCTATTATTCTGATTCATTTATGATTCATTCTTTCTTTATTGGATCTATGATTTATCTTCCGCACTCTTGTTATGATTGTTCATGATTATGTTATTGTTTATGTGGGAGGTTGATCACTCGATACCTGATCTTCGGGCTGTGGATCACACTCTCGGGTATGCCAGATAGGGTACCGGCTGGGAGGGCGTGACACTCCTTCCCGGCTGCATAGACTCTTAACCCTATTGGTCATCCGCATAACATAAACGGGAAGCTCTCATGTCCTCTCACGGGTTGGTTACTGGTCTTGAGTGCCCATGAGCCCAAACTTATTATGTGCAACCCTACCAATGAATGGCCCCCCAATATGATTTACTTCCTCTTATGGCTTTGATGCACGTATTTTGAGGAATCACCATTGCTGCCACGGGTCACTCAGTCTTAATTCCCCTTCTGATAGGGTCAGATATGATAGGGTTTCCCTAGCCAAACACTTCTAGACCAAATCTAGGTATGTCAACCAGTAGTTTTGGAAAACGCCAAGGGGCACCATAGGAAAGCGTCCCATACCACCTCCACTGATGTCCAATGACAGAAACACCAAAAGGGCATTTCCCATTCCACAACCACAACCTAGGCATTCACATCACATCATGATTCCATACATATCACAATATAATCCAATTCACAATTCCATCGTTCAATCCAATTCACAATTCCATCGTTCATATTCAATTCAAATATGTAAATCACATCATGAATAGGCTACTGTGATTACAAAAATAAAACAATATAAAAAAGAGTTATAAACAGTAGCTAACATATGCAAACAAGATCTAACAACATATAGAATGCAATAATGTCAATTGTGAGTGAACGTACTCACCTTGTGTTCGATTCGTAAACTCCAAGTAACAAATCAAAGAGTAAGTCCAAAATCGCCAAAATAACCCTAAACAAACATGTATAGAACATAAGGACCAAACCCTAATGATTAGAGATGAAACGGAGTCAAAACGGGGAAAAGTTGATGTCTGGCACACCCTTGGTCGATGGCCTTGGATGATGGTATCGACCAAGCACATTGTGTACGGATATAAACTTCCAACTTTGGTTGGAAACTTCTCGAACCACACTGGAACACACCGAAATTAATAACAAAATTCTAAAATAACATATAGAGACTATCTATGATGATCTAAAAATCAAACAAGGTTATTGGAATAGAATCCTAATAAATCACCTAATAGGATTAATCCGCAAATTCGCACGAAAAGACTAGAATGAATGGGGATTCATTCTAAAGGTAAGAGAATTGTAGATCATGCATAGAAAACAACTTAGGAATAGATCTAACACAAGTTAATCAAATTATTGAATAACACCATATGGCTTAAGGAAAACATAGAGTGAATCCCCATTCACTCTAAGAATATGAGGATCAAAGACTAGATCATTACAGTAGTGTAAAACCTTCCTCATAATCAAAACAAATAGTAGACACAGTAGAGAGAATAGACCAATGAAGTAAAGGATTGAATACTAACCTTGTAGAAGAAGAATCAATGGAGGAAATTCACTTGGATGCTTTGGGATCTTCCTTGGCTTAAGGAGGAGGCTCTAGGGTTCTTCTCATGTTCTCCAACAGTTAAGAGGCAAAGTGTTTAGATTTAGTCCAAAGTTACATACATATATATATATATATATATATATATATAAGGCTCCAAAACCTAAAATTTTCAAAAATAGGCAAAACTACCCCGAAGCCACCTTGGTCAATGGTCTTGGTCAAAGGTATCAACCAACGGGATTGACCAAGCAATGCCAAGGTGAAAAAAATGCTTAATTATGGTATCCAATAGCCTCGGGCTTCACCTGGGTTCTTCACCATCTTAAGGAAGGGTATTACCTGACTTCATAGGGTCTTCTAGGGGTGTCAACATTGTATTCTTGGTCGAACATTCCAATCAAACTTCATTCAAGTCACCTCTTTTCCAACTCACTTGGGGTTTCTACTCTAGTATCTTCATTAACAACCTCCATTGGTTCTAGGTCAGACCTAATGGGTTCAAATTTGGATGGTCCTCAGTTGTCTTCTACCTTGACTTCAGGTCTTTGGACCTTCACTATGGATTTCTGGATTAGAATTTTGTGGGATTTCACACCGAGGAGCTATGGTTATTGCATGTAGACGGTTCGAGCAACCACTTGGGGTCAGGGGCGGGTTTGACCCTGATGAGCCCGGATGGCTTCAAAGTCATTTATGCTCTAAGGTTCTACTTCAAGGCCTCCAACAATGAAGCTAAATGTGAGGCAGTCTTGGCAAGCCTCAGAGTTGCCCGAGCTTTGAGAGCTTAGGACTTGGAAGTAAGAAGTGACTCTCAGTTGGTTGTGAATCAAATCAAAGGAGAATATGAGACAAAGGAAGGTTGGATGGCTAAATACCTTGAGAAGGTAGAGCAATACAGGGCAGAGTTCGATCGGGTCACTTTCAAACAGATTTCCCGAAAGGAAAATGAAGAGGCCGATGAGTTGTCCCAGCTATCCACAGCCAAATACAAAACTCTCAACTCAGCAGTTTACATAGAAGAGCTTGCCTACTAGAGCATACAAGAGACTGAAGCCATAAGGTTGGGCAAGAGCCCAGTTGGATGGACCCGATCATGTCCTACCTAACAAAAAATCAACTCTTGACAGACCAAAAAGAAGCTAGAAAGGTCGAAACCAAGTGGCAAGGTTCACCATCTTGGACGACCAATTGTACAGATGCTCATTCTCTAAACCCCTCTTAAAATGCATTTTGGCCCATCCCGAGCCAAGTACGCCCTTGCAGAAGTCCACAGAGGAATATGCAGTGCCCATATGAGCGGGAAAGCCCTGGCACAAAAGATCCTAAGGTCAGGACTCTACTGGCCGACCATGCAGCAAGACGCCTTAGAGTACGTCCAAAAATGTGAACAATGTCAGAAACATGCTTCCTGAGAGGTCCCGCCATACCCTTATCACCAATCTTGTGCCTGACCTGTGAAACCCGGCCCTAACCTTAACCCGGATACTCTTATGTTTGTAGGTCTGAAGACCCGAAGTAGAAGTGAAAGTCAACTATGGGCCATATCAGTAGAAGACATGGTGTTCGACTCCGAACCTATGGAGATTGACGATGATGCCCCATACTTGAAGACTTTGTTGGAATTGGAAAAGAGACTACACCTTGATGAAGAGAAGATTGGTTGATGACCTTAGAGCTTGGTTAGATATGATTTGAAGCCATTTCCTATGCTAGGTAAGTTATAGTTTATGTGTTTAATGTTTCGTTTGATTCCGATGAGAGAAAGGCCCTCAAAACCCTGATTCAAGCTTTGCTGACAACCTGGGTCGACTGGGCTAGTCTACCCAGCCAATCGACCCAAGCGAACAGAATTTGAGCAGATTCTTCTGTTTAGGTCTATGTTGCTATATATACCATAGGACTTCGTATTTTTAGTATCCGTAGCCTCCAAAACACTTAGAGAACGAAAGGAACTCCTCTCCAAGCCTTCAAGAGTGTTGAAGAAGATCAAACCTTGCAAACTTGCAAGTTCTCTCTCTTGTTCTTCAATCAAAGGTTAGTATTCACTCTATTATGTTATTGATTCAGTATTACTATGATCATTCTCTTCTCTGAACTGAGATCATGAAGGAGATGTTGCATCCTTGCAATCATATCTTCTACAATCTCTTTTCATTCTTTATGCTATGATCTTCATATTCATTCTCAACATGATTCTTATGATTTCTTCTTAAATCTATGATCATATTCTTATTTTGATTTCTTCTAGCATTATAGATGCATCTCTATGATTATTCATACTTGATTTACTGTATTCATATACTAGAATGAGATCTCATCATCTCTAGTTCATCTCTTTCATTCATAGCATGTTTTCAATGAAAACTATGTTTTCTACCAAATTAGAAAGTATGATTCTAAATTAGTAAGTATTGGTTTTTATCGCTGTTTGATGTCTAACATGTGCTAGATAGTCTTAGAATACTGTGTTAGACATTCCCTCCAAGTTTCGTAGCATTCCAAATTGCGTAGAATAGGTTTCGGACCAAAAATCTGATTTTTGACTCGTACTGTTCACTGGGCAGATTGCCTGGGTTGATTGGATCAATCAACCCAGCCAATCAACCCACAGTGACAGAATGGGATTTCTTCGTTCGTTTCGATTCGTTTGATGCTTATTCTTTTAGGACTACTTCTTAATGATTGTATGATGCTATTCTAGGGTTTGTTTGCTAACCTTGGATCCATTCTCTTGTCCATCTGGAATATCTTCGAATCCATTTAAGTTAAGGATAGTTATTACCATAATTACATAGATTGCATGAATCTTAGTTTCTAAATTGGGAACTACTTAGATTTGCTACTGTTATGATAGTTTCTTTTATGATATGAATGCTACAAGTACAGTAGGATCTTTTTTCCTTATTTACTTTACGTACTTGATCATGTATAGACTCTTACTCATGTATGTTGTTTATTCATTTGATCTTGTCTTATTATACTCTTCTATTTGATGAGATATTTGTCGTAGATGATATGACTGATTTGGGATTGTGATTGTTTAGGTATGATTTGGGATTGGGGAATGTCCTTTTGACATTTGTGTCCTTGGACATCAGTGGGAATAGTATGGGATATTTCCAATGGTGCCCTTTTGATGCTTTCCCAAATTATTCGTTGTCATACCTAGGATTTGTCTAGCAGTGTTTGGCTAGGATACCCTGTTATATCAGACCTATTCAGAAGGGTATTGAGACCAAGTAACCCGTGGTAGCAATGGGGGTTTATGGGCGCTCAAGATCGGTAACCAATCCGTGAGGGGACATAAATCACATTGTGGATACTCATGAGAGGCCATTCATTGGTAGGGTCGCATTTAGTAGACTTGGGCTCATGGGCGTTCAAGATCGATAGCGAACCCGTGAGAAGACATGAGAGCTTCCATTCTATTACTTGTGGATGACCAATAGGGTTAATGAGTCCGTAGTCCAAGTTGGTTGTAGCCATAGGATACGCTGACTCTAGTGTGAAGGATACCATAAAGGATCGCTAGGGGTGAGGAATGGACATATCTGGATCTGAGTTGATATAACCAAGTAGATGACTTGCATTTGGTTAGGCTTTACCTTGACATGCGCCAATACTTAGACCAATGGTGATGTGAGAGAGAGAGTGACCTAAACCCCCAACCAAGGAATGTCCAAGAGGGATGAAAGACCCAACTACCACTAGCAGACCCAAGATGCCAAGATGGCTGAGGGGGAGTGAATGACCTTCCTAAAGAAGTATGGTGCTATGACTTAAAGCATGTCTACCTATAGAGACCAGCATACATAGAGTTAGACTCATTCATGCATTGTCTGTCTCATATCATATCGCATCATACTATGTTTATGCTATCATGTTATTTATGTTGTTATGGAATGACTTGCCTTCATGAGTTCTCTTGATTCACTCCTTTTGTACAAATATCTTTTGTTAGATTACTTTATAGGTGTAGATGACTATGAAGGCCAATATGAGGAAGCACAAGCTGAAGAAGCGTACTACATGCAAGGTGTTGGCAACTTTGAAGATTACGTTGATGATTCCTCGTGTGATCATGTTACGTACCATGATTAGCCCTACCGTGGAGTGGGAGCGTCTGCTGAGCTTGATTGATGAAGTCTATGTTTATGAAGACGTTCTTTATAGAGTAGAATAGACTCTAGCTTAGTTTGAATATTATTTCTTTCTTGTCTTTAGAATCATTTGTAATATCCTTTTGACTTTCGAACTACATTCTGCTGTACTCGTGGAATGAGATTCCGCCTCACTCTACATTTTGATTATATATATCTATTGGTATCATTTCCGAACTCTGATGATTATTTCGTTACTTTGCTTTGATCTATTAATTAATATTGTTAACCTTGCTTTAGTCTTGTTCTTGATTATATTATTGTGAATGTGGGAGGTTGATTTCCTCGATACTGATCTTCGGGACTGTGGATCACACACTCGGGTATGACAGATAGGGTATTGGCTGGGTAGATGTGACATGACCCCTTTTTCTATGTGGGGGATGGACTTAGTTGGGAAATTGCCTAAAGCCACAAGGGGTTGGAAATATCTTGTCGTAGCTATAGACTACTTTACAAAATGGGTAGAAGCAGAACCCATGGTTTCCATCATAGAGAAGCAGATGGAGAAATATTTTGAAGACAAGGTCATCTACCGGTTCGGGATACCTCGAATCTTGCTGATCGACAACGGCAATCAGTCGAAGGTTATAGGTTAGGGGCGTTCTATAAAAGGTATCACATTGAACACCGATACTCATCGATAGCATACCCCAACGGACAAGTCGAAGTCACGAACTAAACGTTAATTGGATGGGATAAAAAAATGCTGGAAGATAGTCAGGACATGTGGGTTGTGAAACCTAGCCCTAACCTTGACCCGAAAACCTTGTTGTTTGTAGGTCCAAAGACCCGAAGTAAAGGAAGAAGCCAATTATGGGCCATCTCAGTGGAAGACATGGTGTTTGACCCAAAACCCATGGAAGTTGATGATGGTGTTCCATACTTGGAAGCTTGTTCAGAACTAGAAAGGAAACTGCACCTTGTTGAAGATTAGTCTAGTTGATGGACTTGAAGTATAGTTAGACATGATTTGAAGGCATTTCTCTATACTAGGTAAGTCATATGTTGTGTTGGGAGAAGCTCATTAGGTTTGGACTTGATTTGGACCTTCTATTCCCTATCTTGGCCTTGCTAACTGGCTTGGTCGACTGGGTGGTCGATTGGGGCAATCGACCAACAGGGTTAGAATCTGCCAAGATCTTCTGTTTAGGTCTGTTTGTGCTCTATATAATAGAAGTACGTGTTTCTTAGCCTCCTTTGTTTCTAAAACCCTCAGAGAACATGGGAAGACTCTCTCAAAGCCTCTCCTTGGTGTTTGTGAAGAACTTTGCAACACTTCAAGCTTTTCATCTCCTATTCTTCAATCAAAGGTTAGTAATCTCTCTTGTGTTGTATTGATCTACTCTTACTATGTTCTATTCTTTATGACTGAGACTATGAAGAAGATGCTGCATCCTTGCAACCATCTCTTCTACAATCTCCTTTCATTCTTAAGGTTTTATGATCTTCATATTGATCTTAGCCATGATCCTTGTGAAATCTTCATGAAGCCATGATTATTCTTTCGATTTGATTTCTTAGCATGCTAGATCTGTTTTGCATGAATGTTTCATGAATGATCTTATGCTTATCTTCTACTAGAATGAGATCCTATCATATCTAGTTTTTCCTTTGGATTCATAGCATGTTTTCATAAAAAACTATGAATTTTACCAAATTAGGAAGTCATGTTTCCAAATTAGTAAGTAATGTTTTTGGTCATTGTTAGTGTCTAATCTATGCTATTTTAGTGTTAGATTATTGTTCTAGAGGTTTTCTCCAAGTTTCGTAGTGTTTCGGATCTTGTACAGTGAGTTTCGGATAAAAAACCACAATTCTGCTTCATACTGTTTCAGGTGGTCGATTGCTTGGTCAACTGGACCAAGCTACCACCCAATCGACCAAGCAAGACAGTAACTGTGTTCTTCGTCCAATTTGATTTGTTTGATCTTCGATCTTTTAGGCCTCTTTCCTAATAATGTATTTATGCTTGTTTAGGGTTTATATGCTAAGTTTGGAACCACTCTCTTTGATCTTTGGATATTCATCGAAGCTATTTAAGGTAAGGACAATTATTTCCATAATTACGTAGATTGCGTGAATCTTAGTTTCTATTTTTGGATTTTCTTAGATTCACTATCATAAATGTATTTTCTTATTATTATATTATTGATGTAAGTACAGTAGTATCATGTTCGTGTATTCTTTTGATTATGAATACTTATTCTTGTCAGTTACATATGCGATTGATCATGTTTATGTGAATCTTTCTATATGATGAGATATCGATTGTGTATGTTATTACTGAATTGAGAATGTGATTGAATAGGTATGATTTAGGATTGGGAAGTGTCCTTTTGACATATATGTCCTTGGACATTAGTGGGAATAGTATGGGATATTTCCGATGGTTCCCTTTGACACTTTCCCGAATTATTGATTGTAATACCTAGGGCTTGTCTAGTAGTGTTTGGCTAGAATGTCCTGTTATATCATACCCGATTTGGAAGGGTATTGAGACCGAACGACCCGTGGTAGTAATGGGGATTTGTGGGCGCTCAAAACCGGTAACCAACCCGTGAGAGAGCATGAATCACATTGTGGGGGCCATTTATTGGTACGGTTGCAAATAGTAGACTTGGGCTCATGGGCGCTTGAGACCGGTGAGTTATATCCGTGAGGGGACATGAGAGCTTCCCGTCTATTATTTGTGGATGACCAATAGGGTTGATGAGTCCATAGTCTGGGACTATGCTGACTCTAATGTGAAGGATACCATAAAGGATCTCGAGAGGAGAGGAATGGATGTATCTGGACCTGAGTTGATATGACTGAGTAGATGACTTGCATTTGGCTAGGTTTTACCTTGAAATGCGCCAATACTTAGACCAAACGGTGATGTGAGAGAGCGGTGACTTATACCCCAGCCATAGATTGTCCGAGAGGGATGAAGGACCCATTACCAACCAAGGATGAGTGAATTGAGACCTACCCAAAGAAGTATGGTTCTTAGACCAAACGATGATGTGAGAGAGCGGTGACTTATACCCCAGCCATAGATTGTCCGAGAGGGATGAAGGACCCATTACCAACCAAGGATGAGTGAATTGAGACCTACCCAAAGAAGTATGGTTCTATGGCTTAAAGCATGTCTGCCTATAGAGACCAGCATACATAGAGTTAGATTCATACATACATTGTCTGTTTCATATCACATTTCATCATGCTATGTTCTGCAATCATATTATTTATGTTGTTGTGGATTAACTTGCCTTGCTGAGTTCTTTTGAACTCACTCCTTTTTGTGCAAATATCTTTTGTTAGATTATTCTACAGGTACTGAGTATTATGATAACCAATATGAAGAAGCGCAAGCTAAGGAAGCATACTTCACGCAAGGTGTTGGCGGTTACAAAGATCTCGGTGATGATCCCTCGTGTGATCATGTTACGTACCATGATTAGCCCAACCGTGGAGTGGAAGCGACCATGCCTGATATCTGAAGTTTATACTTATAAGGATGTTCTTTATAAAGTAGAAGACACTTTAGTTTAGTTTGAATATTCTTTCCTTACTTTCCTTTAAGAACAATTGTAATTTCTCTTTTGACTTATGAGCTACATTCCACTGTAACTGTGGAGTGAGATTCCGCCTCACTCTACTCCTTTTTGATTATATACATATTTGGTATCATTTTCCGCACTCTGATTATATTGTCATTTTCTTTCCTTATCTGGATCTCTTGTTTATATTATTACACATTGATTATATTTTGTTCATGATTATGTTGTTGCATATGTGGGAGGATGATTTCCTCGAAACTTGTTCTTCGGGGCTATGGATCACACACTCGGGTATGTCAGGTAGGGTACCGGCTGGGTGGATGTGACATGGGTAGAGGAACTCCCAAGTGTCTTCTGGTCATACTGAACATCCACTCGAACTCCAATAGGAGAAGCACCATTCCTCCTGGCCTACGGAATAGAGGCCCTGGCCCCAGTCGAGAGGTCTTGGATGGGTCAATGAGATATCAAACCTATGTAGAAAAGGAAAATGAACAAGGACTCCGGACCAACCTCGATTTCTTAGAAAAAGTTTGTGACATGGCTAATTATAGAAGCCAAAGGTACCAGAAGAGAGTGACAAAATATTACAACTCCCGGGTGAAAATCCAAAGATATAGGTCAGGCGATCTGGTGTTGTGAAGGACAAGGGCTTCATATCCAAGGAACCAAGGAAAATTGAGCCCGACCTAGGAAGGGCCTTACATTGTGGACAAGGAAACAAAGCTGGGAGCATATTGTCTAAAAGAGCCTGGGACAAGAAAGCCAATTGATTGATTATGAAACTCTGCTAACCTGAGAAATTCTACCAGTAATTGTACATGTCTTACATTCAAAAATAAAAACTCCTACTGGCCCTGCCATGGGTCCCTTTGCACCTCACTTGAGGACTAAGTGTACTTCTACGTACCATCTCCCAGGTGTAATCCCAATCACATTTCTTTGCACCTCGCTTGAGGACTGTGTACTTCTATGTACCATCTCCTAGGATGTCTCATCCCTAGACTACGGTCCCGGTCATAGGATGTCTCATCCCCAGACTAGGTCTTGGTCATGGGATGCCTCATCCCCAGACTCTACAAAGCTACCCTCATTCCTTCTATTGCTTCCATGACAGCATTTATTGTCACATCCCGCCCAAATACACCCAGCCTATACCCTATCTGGGTTACCCGGGGGAGTGATCCACAACCCAAAAGATCAAGTTTAGGAACGATCATATCCATTTAGCACAATAACATAATCAAAAGCAAGAACAAATCATTGTATTCTAATAAGTTAATAATAAAAGTCAAGAAAGGATTTCAGAAGGATCACTAAAGAATATCAGAGTGCGGAATAACAAGATACTAAATCAAAAGACAACTGTAGAGTATAGCGGAAATATACCCCACAACATATGCGGAAGGTAGATCGAAATCTAAAGCAAGCTCTAAGCTAATACAAGTAAAATAAAAGCCTAGAAGAAACAAGAGAATCTAATCCACATCTTTAGTCGGCTCTTCTTCTTCTTTAGTCTTCATCCTCTTCACTTTAGGGTCATGCTCTTGAAGCTTTAGATCAGCATCTAGCGCACGATCCCATCGGCGAATAAGACGATGCTGGCTGCCGTCAATGGGAGTCGTCAGTGCAGCCCAAATCCGAGTGTTGGCTGCCTCGCTGTTCATTATCTTGTCCAAGGACATCTGGAGCTGTACCATGTACGGAAAGGTTCTCCGTGCTGGTGTACGGGTTCTCTTTCGTACCTGCAATGTCATCTAAAAACAAGTCCCCCGAAGGGTAAGCTCAAAAGAACTTAGCAAGTAAACCAAACACAATAAGCATCTTCACATGTATTCACAAGCAAACATATATGCAATGATATGAAACAATATATGAAAATATGCTTCTAATTCTATGTATGTATGCTGGTCTCTATTGGCAGACATGCTTTAAGTCATAGCACCATACTTCTTTAGGAAGGTCTCAATCACACATCATCGGTTGGTAATGGGTTGGTACACCTTACGGACTACCTTGGCTGGGGTTTAAGTCACCGCTCTCTCACATAACCGTTTGGTCTAAGTATTGGCGCATGTCAAGGTAAAGCCTAGCCCAATGCAAGTCTTCTACTTAGTCATATCAACTCAGATCCAGAAACGTCCATTCCTCGCCCCTGGCGATCCTTTCCGGTATCCTTCACACTAGACTCAGCGTATCCTAAGGCTACTACCAACTCGGACTACGGACTCATCAACCCTATAGGTCATCCACATATAGTAAACGAGAAGCTCTCATGTTTTCTCACAGGTTGGTTACCGGTCTTGAACGCCCATGAGCCCAAGTCTATCCATATGCAACCCTACCCATAAATGGCCCCCACAATGTGATTCATGTCCCTTCATGGGTTGGTTACCGGTCTTGAGCGCCCATGAATCCCCATTGCTACCACGGGTCGTTCAGTCTCAATACCCTTCCGAATCGGGTCTGATATAACAAGTGTATAATCTAGCCAAACACTACTAGACAAGTCCTAGGTATGACAACAAATAATCCGGGAAAGCATCAAACAGCAACATTGGAAATATCCCATACTACTCCCAATGAGGTCCAAGGACAAAAATGTCAAAAGGACATTCCCCAATCCCAAATCATACCTAAACAATCACAATCATAATTCAGTCATATCATCCACGACATATATCTCATCATATGAAAGAGTATAATAAAACAGATTAAATGAATAAGAAACATACATGAATAAGTATTCATTCATGATCAAGTACATAAAGTAAATAAGGAAATAAGATCTTACAACATTCATATCATAATGGAAACTAACATAACAGTAGCTAAATCATGCATTCAGGTCATAATACATAAAAACAGGTAAATAGGCATATTGTGAGTTGGAATACTCACCTCGTAATCCGAACCTATAGTCTTCAAATAAGAGATCAGAGAACAGATCCAAAATCACCTAAACAAGCTTGACAAAACATGTATAGGTCATAAGAATTGATTCCAAAAGATTGGAGTTGAAACAGATCAAAAACAGAGTTGCTGTCACTACGGGTTGATTGGCTGGGTTGAGTGCTCCAGTCGACCCAGGCAATCTGCCCAAGAGCAAATCCGAAAATAAAAAGAGAATCTTGATCCGAAACCTATACTACACAAACCGGAATGCGACAAACTTGGAGAGATTGTCTAACACAGTAGTCTAAGACTAAAAAGCATAATTTAGACATCAAACAACGATCAAAATCATTACTAACTAATTTGGAATCATACTTTCTATTTTGGAAAACAAGACTTTCTAATTTGGAAAACAACATGGTTTTCATTGAAAACAAGCTATGAATGAAAGAGATGAACTAGAGATGATGAGACCTCATTCTAGTATAACAATAAATCAAGAGTAAGAATGATCATAGAGATGCATCTAATATGCTAGAAGAAATCGAAATAAGAACATGATCATAGTTTAAGAAGAAATAATGAAAATCATGTAAAGAATGAATATGAAATCATAGCATATAGAATGAGAAGAGATTGTAGAACATATGATTGCAGAGATGCAATATCTTCCTCATAATCTCAGATCAGAGAAGAGAATGATCCCAGTAAGAATGAATCAATAGCATAATAGATTGAATACTAACCTTTGATTGAAGAACAAGAGAGAGAAAGCTTGAGAGTTGAATGTAGATCTTCTTCCACACCAAAGGAGGCTTGGAGATGAGTTTCCTTCGTTCTCTAGGTGTTTGGAGGCTAGGGATACTAAAAACACGAAGTTATGAGGTATATATAGCAATAATGACCTAAACAAAAGATTCTGCTCGAATTCTGTTTACTTGGGTCGAGTGGGTTGGGTTGATTGGCTCAGTCGACCCAAGCTGACAGCATAGCCTAAAACAGGGATTTGAGAGCCTTTCTCTTATCGGAATCAAACAAAACTTTCTACACAACAACTATAACTTACCTAGCATAGGAAAATGGCTTTAAATCATATCTAACCATGCTCTAAGGTCATCAAGGTGCATTCTCTTTTCTAAATCAACCAGGCTCTTCAAGTAGGGAATTCCATCATCAATTTTCTATGGGTTTTCGAATCTACACTAAGGGAGAGGTCCGACTTGACTTCCTAGGACCTTCTAAACATATCAACACCATACTCAAGGTCCAACTTCAAGGTCAAACATCAAACAAGTTCTTCTTCATCCAAAACAAATAGGGTGTCTAATTTAGGTTTTGGGCTTGATTTCACATTTATAACATGGGGTGGTCTCAAATATGTTGGGTTATACGTGGTTTGGCTATATGACCAGGACACCCCCATAATCATTTATGACATGGGGTGATGTCTTAAATATGTTGGGCCATACATGGTTCGGCCGTATGACCAGGACACCCCCCATAATCATTTATAAGATGGGGTGATGTCTTAAATATGTTGGGTCATATGTGGTTCGGCCATATGATCCAGACATCCCCATAATCATTTATAATATGGGGTGATGTCTTACTCAACTGCTAGGTCAACCGAAAGGTATACCGGGACACACCCATAACAAAGCGGTCTTAGATACATTGTCATCTTCATAACAATCGGGAGACACCCGGGACCAATTTTAGTATGATGGGTCCTATGTTAGGTCATACCCAGGAGAAGACCCTCAAGGAAAAATATTTTGATCAAAGAAAGTTTCAATCAATAAAAAGGAGCCGGTATCAAAACCAGCTTACAAAAGTTCGGGACACAAAAAACAGGTCCCAAGTAAAAAAAAAAAAAAAGGAGTACAAAAGGATACAAGTATAGAAAGTAAAAAAGAATTCAAGGTTGGCTCTGGCTGGGCACTTGCTCAGTGGCATGATCGGCAGGAGGAGCGGCATCTTCAACAAAGGGGGCAGCATTGTCAAGGGTAGCATCATCCGAGATCCCATCATCTTCAATTTGAAGCTCGAGAGTGGCTCTACTTGAGGAAGAGGAGAGTTTATGAAGTCCACCGGATTCAGATCCTCCACCACATGCAATTCATGAAGACCCTCAGGATGAGGCATCTGGAGTTCATTGAATATCAATGGATCAAGAACCGAGTGCAGCTTCTCCAAATCTGGGAAGGCAGTCTGTTGTAAAGCAAGCTTGAATGCTTAATCGCTTCCCTTCTTAAAAGCAGCTACCGAGAGAGCTACCTGTAAGTCCCTGAGGGTCTCAAAATATTCCTCCAACACCCTCCTCCTCACCTCCTCAAGAGAAGAAGAAATAGCCTTCAGATACTCAACAATTTTCCTCAGCTTCTCGTTCTTCTTCATCGCCTCATCAAGCAAAGTGTTGGCCTTGTCTAGATCCGAAGAAACCTTCTCGAGGGACTTGGCCTTCTCCTTGTATTATCCCAGCTCTCCTTGAGCTCAATTTTTGCTTCCAAAGAGACTCCACCTCCTCTCGAACGGACTCAAGGTCTCCTTTTGCCTGATGGGAGCTATGATTGGCCTACTAACACAGTTCCTGAGAAAGTTTTTGTCACATCCACCCAGCCGGTACCGTAACTGGCATACCTGAGTGTGTGATCCACACCCCCCGAAGATCCAGTATTCAAGGAAATCATCCTCCAACATTTACAATAACATAATCATGAACAAGACATAATCAATGTAACATTATATAAACAAAGAGATCAAGATAAGAAGAAGAGAGTAACAATATAATCGGAGTGCGGAAAGAATGATACCAATATAATAATCAAATAGAATAATCACATGTAGAGTGTGCGGAAAATCACTCCACATAACACTACGGAATGTAGCTTGAAACTAAAAAGAAAAGATTATAACTGATTCCCAAAAAAAGGAAAGAAAGAAGTAATCAAACTAAACTAAGGTCTCTTTCGACTTTTAAAGAATATCTTCATAAACATAAACTTTAGAAACCAAGAACGGCCACTTCCACTCCAAGATAGGGCTAATCCTGGTATGCAACATGATCACGCAAGGAATCTTGACCATTATCTTCGCAACAGCTAGCACCTTGAGAGTAGTATGCATCATCGGCTTGTGCTTCATAGTACCGGCCTTCATATTCGTCAGTACCTGCAGAATAATCTAACAAAGGATATTTGCAAAAAAGAGTGAGTTCAAAAGAACTCAGCAAGGCAAGTTATTCCATAGCAACACAAATAACATGATGGCAGAACATAGCAAATGCAAGATGATATGAAACAGACAATGAATGTATGAATCTAACTCTATGTGTGCTGGTCTCTATTGGCATACATGCTTTAAGTCATAGCACCATACTTCTTTAGGTAGGTCTCAAATCACTCTTCCCTCAACCATTCCAGTATCTTGGGTTCTCCAGTGGTAATTGGGTCCTGCATCCCTCTCGAACATTCCTTGGCTGAGGTTTAGGTCGCCGCTCTCTCACATCACCATTGGTCTAAGTATTGATGCATGTCAAGGTCAAACCTAGCCAAATGCAAGTCATCTACTTGGTTATATCAAGTCAGAGTCAGATACTTCCATTCCTCCCTCTCAGGATCCTTTCCGGTGTCTTTCTCACTAGAGTTAGGGTATCCTATGGCTACAACCAACTCGGACTACGGACTCATCAACCCTATTGGTCATCCAAAAATAATAAATGAGAAGCTCTCATGTCCTCTCTCGGATATAACACACCAGTCTTGAGTGCCCATGAGCCCAAGTCTACTACCTGCGACACTACCAACAAATGGCCCCCACAATGTGATCCATGTCCTCTCACGGGTTGGTTACCGGTCTTGAGCACCCACAAACCTACATTGCTACCACAGGTTACTTGGACTCAATACCCTTTCGAATCAGGTCTGATATAACAGGGACATCCTAGCCAAACACCGCTAGAGAAGCCCTAGGTATGACATACAATAATTCGGGAAAGAGTCAAAGGGCACCATCGGAAATGTCCCATACCACTTCCACTGATGTCCAAGGATAGAAACGTCAAAAGGACATTCCCCAATCCCAAATCATACCTAATCAGTCACATTCACAATTCAATCATAACATACACAACTGATATTACAACATATAGAAAGATACATATAAACTTGATCAATCGAATATGTAAACTACAAGAATAAGTATCCATACATGATCAATGTACTAAGAAGAATACATGAGCAAGGTTTTACTATTCTTGAAGTACTTACAGCAGTAATAGCATATTAAGAAAGTAGAAGAACAACAGAGAATCTATGAAATTCCAAATTAGAAACTAAGATTCATGCAATTTATGTTAATATGGAAACAACTTTCCTTACCTTTAAAATATTCGAAGAAAATCCGGAGGAACAAGAGATCTAGTCCAAAGTTAGCAAATAAACCCTAAACAAACATAGATACAACATTAGGAAAAAGCCCTAGAAGATTGGAGGTCAAATGGATCAAATCGGACGAAGAAAACCAAAGTTATACTGCCTGGCAGCTTGGTCCAGTCGACCAAGTGAACAGTGTTCGTAGCTAAAAACTGAATTTTGATCCGAAACTCATCTTCCGGGATTCGAACACTTCAAAATTTCAAAGGAACATTAGGAACAGTAATCTAAGACTAACTAGCATAGATTAGACACCAAACAATGATCAAAACAATACTTTCTAATTTAAAAACATGACTTTCTATTTTGATAAAAAAAAAAAAACATGGTTTTCAATGAAAACAACCATGGATGCAAAGGAGAATTAAGGATTCACTCACGAGGATCATTAGCAATAGATCATAGATGATAACTAACATGAAATTAGATCTAATACGCTAGACAAATCAAATTAAAGGAATGATCATGGCTTCATGAAGATATCCTAAATCATGGCTAAGAATCAAGCGTGAAGACCATAGCATCAATGGAATGAATGGAGATTCATTCTCAACATTGGAGATTGTAGAAGAGGTGTTTGCAAGGTTGCAATACCATCTTCATAATCACAGCAATAGGATTAGATCAATACAAGAGTAAATCAATGAGAAGTTAAGAGATTACTAATCTTGAAGATAAACAAGAGATGACGAACTTAAGATCTTGCAAGAGTTCTTCAACAACACCAAGGAGAGGCTTTGGGAGAGGCTTCCCACGTTCTCTAGAGGTTTTAGAAACAAAAGAGGCTAAGAAACACGAAGTCCTATTAAATAGAGTTCCAAAAACCCTAAACATAAGATATTCTCAAATTCTGTCAGCAGTTGGCAGCCTGGCTAGTCGACTGGACAATCGACTAGGCAAGGATAGCAAGGCCCAGATAGAGAATTGAAGGCCTAAACCCCCTCAAATTCAATGGGCTTCTCCCAACTCAATAAATGACTCACCTAGCATAGAGGAATGCCTTCAAACCATGTCCAACTAGGCTTTAGGTCCATCAACTAAACTCTCCTTCATCGAGGTGTAGTTTCTTTTCAAACACTGCCAAAGTTTCCAAGTATGGAGCACCATCATCAATCTCCATGGGTTCTGGGTCAAACACCATGTCTTCCACTGAGATGGCCCATAGTTGCCTTCTTCCTTCATTTCAAGTCTTCAGACTTACAAACAACAGGGTTTCCGGGTCAAAGTTAGGGTTGGGTTTCACAGTTTTAGTTCCTCCACCCGGTGACGAGCCCGATCTGCCACCTTTGCAAAGCAATGAACTACTCTGGCCAAGTACCTGAGAAAAGGGCAAAGCAAAAGGTCACTACATGTACCAAGTATAAAATTCACATCAATATGACACAAAGATGTACCTATACACATTTGGGTAGAGCTCCTTATCCAAAGACTCCCTCATATATTCCCGATCAAACGGGAGGGTTGACTTCTTGATCCAGCTCTAAGAAATAGCTAGATCATAAAAAGTGGAATCCTGAGAGGTTAAGTCACATTGCGGGATGAAAACATCCAAGGAACCAGTAGAAGGACCATCAACTGACACCTTCGCCCTTTTTGGAGGTGCCACTCGAGAGGAATCTCGAGCAAGAGTGCTAACCCCCTCAGAAGACTCAGGAGTAGGCCTCTTCTTGAGACTCTTTTCTGGAGGTGGGGGCCAAATGACAGCTGCAACGGCCGGCTTGAGAGCCGATTGTGGTTTGGATGGGGGCTTCCTAGCTCGAGCAAAAGATACTGCCCAGTTGGTAGTCGCCGTCAAAGCATCCAAAGAAATTCCTTTAGGCACTGCAAAAAGAAACATAGTCAAGTCAGACGTATATATAAGAAAAGAAGAGAAGAAAACAAAACCAAGGGGCTCACTAGGGGCGAAACCCCACAACTGCAGGATAGGAGTATATTCCATAGCGTAACCATGTACGGCACAGGAATCTCCCTCGACCTGATTGATCTCCCGGATGATATCCATCTCCTCTGGAGTCAAGTCAAATTGAACATTTAGCCTATCAAGCTCCTCCGTCCTTTCTTGGAAGATACAAGTAAAAGGGACTAGAGAAGCATACCGGTCGAACAATAAAAACTCCCACCACTTCTTTGTGGTGGAAGGGAGGGTATCATGCTCAATGAAGTTGCCCCAGAACTCGAGCATTGAGGAAGGCCTTTTGTCCAAATAGTACCACCCTTGCTTCCAGTGAGGATGAAGCATAAAAAATAAATGGAAAAGACGGAAAATCAGGATGACGCCCAAGTTACTACAAAAACCTACGAAGTGTATAACACTACACCAATTGTACGGGTTGAGGTTGGCCGGGCATATATCATAATGATCAAGGACTTCAAAAAAAAGAGGATGGAGGGGAGCTGTCACCCTCACTTGCATAGCCCTCCTGGGCGGGACGAATTTTCTTCCTTGGGTTTTTGGGTAGGTCAAACTTCAACCTACGATCGGGACTGAAACCACGTTTCATAACCATGATTGACCGAGAACTTACTGGTCAGGAAAAACGCTTAAGAAACTGAAGACAAAGATGGATCGGGAGCTTGATCGAGATCAGCGAAAGCGATGTGCAAGGTACTTACAATAGAGAATGAGGAGGGTATTTATACTTCCGGAAGAAGTGGAAATGATCTCAATCGAATGGAGGAAAAATAATGCGATCGACGGCCAAGAATGCAGGACGATTGAGCTACCTAGAAGATTCATTATGACTAACTGCCTTGTCAACTGATGTGTAGGCACGAGACTGGGGCTGGCACCTGGGGAACCCAACGGTCATATATTCATCAAGTAACCTAAGGAGGCAAATTGGGAAATATCACACCAGTTAATATCCCGACAATTTCTACCTTGCCTAATGATTGTCACATCCACCCAGCCAATACCCTACCTGGCATACCCGAGTGTGTGATCCACAGCCCCGAAGAACAAATATCAAGGAAATCATCCTCCCACAAACACAATAACATAATCATGAACAAGATATAATCAATGTGTCATTTTATAAACAAGTGATCAAGATAAGAAATAAAGAATGACAATATAATTAGAGTGCGGAAAGAATGATACCAATATATAATAATCAAAATGTAGATTACCAAAAAAATATATATATAATAATCAAAATGTAGAGTGTGCAGAAAATCACTCCACATATCACAACGAAAATATAGCTCGAAACTAAAAAGGAAAGATTACAACTGATTCTCAAAAGAGAGAAAGAAAAGAAAGAATCAAACTAAACTAAGGTCTCTTCTATCTTATAAATTGTATCTTCATAAGCATAAACTAGAGAAACTAAACACGGCCACTTCCACTCTAAGGTAGGGCTAATCCGGGACGCAGGCATGATCACATGGGGGATCTTCACCGTAATCTTCATAACTACTAGCACCTTGAGAGTAGTATGCATCATCGGCTTGAGCTTCATAGTACTGGCCGTCATACTTGTCAATACCTGTAGAATAATCTAACAAAGATATTTGCACAAAAAGGAGTGAGTTCAAAAGAACTCAGCAAGGCAAGTTATTCTATAACAACATAAATAACATGATGGCAAAACATACCAGATGCAATATGATATGAGACAAACAATGCATGTATAAGTCTAACTCTATGTATGCTGGTCTCTATTGGCAAACATGCTTTAAGTCATAGCACCATACTTCTTTGGGTAGGTCTCAAATCACTCTCTTTTGGTTGGTAATGGGTCCTGCATCCCTCGTGGACATTCCATGGCTAGGGTTTAGGTCACCACTAACTCACATCACCGTTTGGTCTAAGTATTGACGCATGTCAAGGTTAAGCCTAGCCCAATCCAAGTCATCTACTTAGTTATATCAAGTTAGAGTCAAATACTTCCATTCCTCCCCTCTCTGGATCCTTTCTGGTATCCTTCTCACTAGAGTCAGCATATCCTATGGCTACAACCAACTCGGACTACGGACTCATCAACCCTATTGGTCATCCACAAATAATAGACGGGAAGCTCTCATGTCTTCTCACGGATATAACTCACCAGTCTCGAGCCCCCATTAGCCCGATTTGCAACCCTACCAATAAAAGGTCTCCAGAATGTGATTCATGTCCTCTCACAGATATAACTCACCGGTCTCGAGCGCCCATGAATCCCCATTGCTACCATGGGTTACTCGGCCTCAATGCCCTTCTGAATCGGGTCTAATATAACAAGGAAATTGTCACATCCAACCAGCCAGTACCCTATCTGGAATACCTGGAGGAGTGATCCACAGCCCCAAAGATCAAGTTTAGGAACAATCATATCCACTTAGCACAATAATATAATCAAAAGCGAGAACAAATCTTTGTATTCAAGTAATTTAATAATAAAAGTAAAGAAGGGATCTCAAAAGGATAAAAAAGGAACATCAAAGTGCCGAAAATGATACCAATCAAAAGATAATTATAGAGTATAATGGAAATATACCCCACAAACATACGCGGAAGGTAGATCAAAAGTAAAGGAAAGATTACAACCGATTCCAAAAATGAAAGGGGAACAAAACTAAACTACGGTCTCAAGAAATCTAGTAAGAGATCAAAAAGAAAATGGGACGATATCCCATCGCTGGCACACAAGCGCAAAAGACGAACTACTCCTGATAAGTATCAGTCTCATACTGATAGTCTTCACTGACGTAATCACCATAATCAATATTGTATGGGTCATCAACCTGGTCTTCATAGTATTGACCATCATAGTCAACAATAGTAGTACCTAGAGGAAATTCTAACAAAGATGTTGCAAAAAGGAGTGAGTTCAAAAGAACTTAGCAAGGCAAGTTGTGAAATCCAGCCCAAACCTAGCCAGGTCACCCTATCTGTTTTGGGTAAAGAAGGGTTAGTTTAAATGTTTGACCTTAAAGTTGGACCTTGATTTGATCTTAGCTTTTTGCTTGTAGACCCTTTTGGTTGACGATTTGGTGTCGGAACCCAAGCCCATGGACATTGTCGATGATGCCCCTCACTTGAGAGCATTGTCAGTGTTAGTTTTGAATCTGCGCACTGAAGAGGGGTGAATTAGTTGAAATACCTAATGAACTCCTGTGCCCAATCTGAATATATTTTCCGAGACTAGACTTCTTGATGGACTTGTAGGAGAAAATCTCACTCAATTTGACCCCATATAACCTTCCAAATCCCTGTCCGAAGTTGCTGAACTATGTCTGTCAAATCCTGCTTGCGCATCGAAGAAGATGAGCCTAGTTGGTGAACTTAATGAACTCCAATTCTTGATCCGAAGGTATTTCTGGAAACTAGACTTCTTGATTGACTCGTAGAAGAAAACCTCACTCAATTTGACCTTGTATAGCCCTCCGAATCCCTGTTTGAACCTTGCTGTCCTGATTGGTCGACTCATTGGTCGACTGGACCAGTAGACCAACCCAATCGACCAATGGTGTCTGAATTTACCAATTTGGTCCTGTCTCCTCTATTTAAGTCAAATCTCGGGATTACTTCGCCTCCTATGCCTCCTAAGCCTCTGGAACGAGTTAGAACCCTAATCTAATCAATTCCCTTGCATTCCTTGGTGATCTCTCTCAAGACTTGAAGTAATCTTCTTCCTCTCGCATCAAAGGTATGTCTACTCTCTTTTCTTTCTTCTCCATCTCTGATTTTCTTTCTTTAATCTGTTCTTGGCTGAGATCAGGAAGAAGATGATGCACTCTTGCAACCATCCACTCCATGATCTCATCTTGTTCCTTGAGATCTATGATCATCATCATGATCTCAACCCCAGCCGATGGAATCTTTGAAAACCCTAACCCTAATCCTTTGAAACCCTAACCCGGGTGATTATCCGAGAACCTTTTTGGTAACCTCCCATGTGAGGGAAACCTCATGGGTAATGTGGAGGTTGATCTAAATTCAATATTCTTTAATTCTTCTTGTTGTAATTGGCCAATCATCAATTCCCTCCCTCCCGTGATCTTAACCTTTTTATGGGAACCATAAGGGTGAAACCCTAATTTCTTGGGTTAGATCAAGAACCCATCTTTTGACCATGATTATCTTCCCATAATGTTTCTATTAACCTAAACAAGATTTTCTTATTATGTTCTTGATTGTAACCATTCCCTTTCTTCCGTGATCATAACCTTTTCATGAGAGCCATAAAGGTTGAAACCCTAATTTCTTGGGTTAAATCAAGAACCCATCTTTTTACCATGACTTGATGATTTTATCTTCCTATATGATTCTAATACATCCTAGGAAGTTCCCCTTCGAATTTCGGATCAATCCGACTTCAAACGAAGAAGTTATGGCCTAAAACAGTTTTCACTATCCGATCGACTCGATTGGTCGACCGATTGGTCGATCGGGTCGATAGACCAATCAATCGACCAATGAGGTCAGTAGCTTCAATTTTCGCTCGATTTGATTCGTTTGCTCTCTGATCTTTTAGGTATCTTTCCTAATGTTATATCTATGCTTGTTAGGGGTTTATTTGCCATGTTTGGTGTCTCTCTCTTTGATCTTTGGATTATCTTCGGCGATAATCAGGTAAGGACAGTTGATTCCTTAACTACATAGATTGCTTGTTCTCTGGTTTCAACTTTATGAAACTATGAGATTACCTACTGTTATTGTATTTTAATTCTGATCTCCTACTGTGGGAACAGTATCACTTATTTATATCATCTTTTCATTGTTTATTTTATATGAATTACTTATTACTGCTTAATCTGATGTTGCTTTTACATTCTCTTTTATATGATGAACTACTGGTTGTGTATGTCATGACTGATCTGAGAATGTGTTTGCTTAAGTTTGGTTTGGGATTGGGAAGTGTCCTTTTGACACTTCTGTCCTTGGACATTATCGGAAATAGTATGGGATGTTTCCGGGGTTGCCCATCGACACTTTCCCGAATCAATGGTTGTCATACCTAGGGATGTCTAGCAGTGTTTGGCTAGGATACACCCCTGTTATATCAGACCCGATTCGGAAGGGTATTGAGACCGAACGACCCGTGGTAGCAATGGGGATTCACGGGCGCTCAAGACCGGTAACCAACCCGTGAGAGGACGGGAATCACATTGTGGGGGCCATTTATTGGAGGGTTGCATATGGCTAGACTTGGGCTCATGGGCGCTCAAGACCGGTGAGTTATATCCTTGAGAGGACATGAGAGCTTCCCGTTTACCATATGTGGATAACCAATAGGGTTGATGAGTCCGTAGTCCGAGTTGGTCGGTGCCATAGGATACGCTGACTCTAGTGCGAAGGATACCGGAAAGGATCGTCAGGGACGAGGAATGGACATATCTGGAACTGAGTTGATATAACTGACTAGATGACTTTCATTGGGCTAGGCTTTTCCCTGACATGCGCCGGTACTTATGCCAAACGGTTGTGAGAGAGTGTGTTGACTTAACCCCTTACCATGGAAATTGTCCGAGAAGGATGCAGGACCCATTACCAATCGGGTCGCCCGAGATATCTTAAATGGTTGGAGGGAATCCAAGATATCTTAAATGGTTGAGGATGTGAGCGGACCTACCCAAAGAAGTACGGTGCTATGACTTAAAGCATGTCTGCCATAGAGACCAGCATACATAGAGTTAGATGCATACATACATTACTTGATTCATATTGCATTGCATCTTGTTATGGTTTGCTTCCATGTTATTTATGTTGTTATGGATTAACTTGCCTTACTGAGTTTCTTTCGAAACTCATTCATTTTTTTGTGCAATCTGTTGTTAGCCTTCTCTACAGGTTTGTATTTCTTTGACGGCCCGTATGAGGAAGCGCAAGGTGAAGAAGATGAAGACTGAAGAACAAGAAGAGCTGACTGAAGATGTGGATTAGATTTCCTTTGTTTCTTCTAGACTTATCTTTTACTTTACTTGTATTAGCTTAGAGCTTTATTTAGATTTCGATCTACCTTCCGCATGTGTTTGTAGGGTATATTTCCGCTATACTCTACAGTTGTCTTTTGATTTGGTATCTTGTTATTCCGCACTCTGATATTCTATAGTGATCCTTTTGAGATCTTTTTTTTGACTTTTCTTATAAATTACTTGAACATTATGATTTGTTCTTGCTTTTGATTATGTTATTGTGCGAAATGGATATGATCGTTCCTAAACTTGATCTTTTGGGCTGTGGATCACACTCTTGGGTATGCCAGATAGGGTACCGGCTGGGAGGATGTGACACAAGTTATTCCACAATAACATAAATAACATGATACAAAACATAGCATGATGCAATATGATATGAAACAGACAATGCATGTATGAATCTAACTCTATGTATGCTGGTATCTATTGGCAAACATGCTTTAAGTCATAGCACCATAGCACCATACTTCTTTGGGTAAGTCTTAGTCACTTGGCTCCGGTTGGTAATGAGTTCTGCTTCCCTCTCGGACAATCCATGGTGGGGGTTTTGGTCACTGCTCTCACATCACCATTTGGTCTAAGTATTGACACCTGTCAAGGTAAAGCCTATCCCAATGCAAATCATCTACTTAGTCATATCATGTCAGATCCAGATACTTCCCCTATGGCACCAACCAACTCGGTTCAGTATCCTTCACACTAGAGTCAGTGTATCCTATGGCTATAACCAACTCGGACTACGGACTCATCAACCCTATTTGTCACATCCACCCAGCCGTTACCCTATCTGGCATACCCGGGATGTGATCCACAGCCCCAAAGATCCATAGTCCAGGGACCACACCACCCACATCGACGATAATACAATCATGAACAATCAATATCAAGCTAAACAATTGATAATAATAGAATTCAGAAATGAGATACCAAAGATAATCAGAGTGCGGAAATAAATATCTTATTAGATAAAATTAAGAAGGCAGTGGGCGGAATCCACTCCTTCAATCAAGCAGAAAGTGAGGTCATATCTAATTAATTACAAATCTCAAGTTATGAAGATGAATCAAAAGTTATTACAATTCCTCCAAGTTTACAGGCACAAAAGAAAGGGGGATGGGCAGCTACGCATAAGTCTCCTCCACAATAAATAAGTTCTCTTCAAAAATGAAGACCATAGAGATCCAACATGTCTGCTAACACACTATCCTAGGGCTAACCCTGATACACCGAAGGATCTTCTTCGGTACCGTCACCGAAGTCTTCATGGTAGCTAGCCTCCGGATAGTAGTATGGGGTATCCGGGTCCGCCTCGGGGAACATACCATTAGAAAAGTCACCTGTAGAGTAGTCTAACACAACATTGCAACAGAAAAGGAATGAGTTCAAAAGAACAATAATAAAATAATGCAAATGATATGAGACATATAATGCAATATGATTCTACTCTAAGTATGTTGGTCATCTATGGTAGACATGCTTTAAGCCGTAGCACCATACTTCTTTAGGTAGTCTCAGTCACTCATCACCGGGGGGAATTGGGTCCTGCATCCCTCTCGGACAAACCCATGGTTGGGGGTTTCGGTCGCCACTCTCTCACAGCACCATTTGGCCTAAGTATTGGCGCATGTCAAGGTAAAGCCTAGCCCAATGCAAGTCATCTACTTAGTCATATCATGTCAGTTCCGGATACGTCCATTCCTCCCCTCTCGGGATCCTTTCCGGTATCCTTCACACTAGAGTCACGGAGATTACCCACCAGACTCATCAACCCTATTGGTCATCCACAAATAGTAGACAGGAAGCTCTCACGTCCCCTCACGGATCATTTCACCGATCTTGAGTGCCCGTGAGCCCAAGTCTAGCCATTTGCAACCCTACCAATAAATGGCCCCTTTCGGGTATCAGCAATGCAATGTATGTCCTCTCACAGAGTGGTTACCGGTCTTGAGGGCCCACAAACCCACACTACTACCACGGGTCTTTCCGTCTTAATGCCCTCCCGAATCGGGTCTGATATGATAGGGACATCCTAGCCAAACACCACTAGACAAGTCCTATGTATGTCATCCAATAACCCGGGAAAGCATCGATGGACATCGGAGAACATCCCATACTATTCCCTCCGATGTCCAAGGACAGAAGCACCAATAGGGTACTCCTCAATCCCAAGTTATACTTAAGCAATCACATGCCCAAGTTCATCATATCAATTCACAAGATACAACATCCTAGTAAACATTCCATTCATAACATTGACATAATTCATCATATATTGAAATTGATAAACATAATAAGGCATTGTAATAAAACAAATGTGAACACAATGCTACTGTTATAAGACATATGTAGCAAGTCTAAAATGGTAAGATCATGAGATAGAGACTACGTTCACTATGTTAGGAATATCAAGTCAAAATCACACATCCTAAGTGATTGTAGCGATAACTATCCTTACCTTGAGTTGGAGAAGAAGATGGTCTAAGATCACAAGCAAGTGGCCCAATTAGTCTTAAAACCCTAAACAAACATATATGAAGGATTAGAGAAGAAATCAGAATAATCGGAGATCGAACGAATCAAAACTAGGCAAAAGTTGCTGACAACAACTCTGTTGGTCGATACATTGGGTCGATGGTACCGACCAACAAGTATCGACCCAAAGAGTCTCGTACAGCAAGCTGGGTTTTTGGGTTTTGGCCCAAATTTGGTCTTCCGGGTCTCGAATCGATACGAAACTTGGGGAACAGTCTAAACACACTATAGAGACCTTAATTATCAAAGAATTAACATCAGCCAATGGTCAAATTAGAAATCCCCAAATTGGCATATCAAGTTCAAGAGTTGGAAATCATGGCATTGGTTATTATTTAATACAAATTGGGGGGGAAAACATAGTGGATTAGGTAGGGAATAACTTAGGAGCAATATTGAAATCATATGCAAGTTATAGATTAGGTTAATCATGGGCTTCATCTCATTTTTGGTAAATAAAGTAAGTTGGTAAGCAACAAATCATGGAAATGCATAGTTAATGCTCAAGAGGTAAGTAAATCATAGTAAGATTGGGGAAAACATCAATGCATGAGGTATAGAAGACTCATGGCAAGGTGTTTGCAAGGTTGCAGCACCTTGGTCATGGTCCAAACAGTAAAAATGAGAATAAAGATGAGTGAGAAAGAGACTAGGAGAGAGAGTCATACCTTGAGAGTAGAGTAAGAGAGTGGAAGTGAGTGGTTGGCAATGATTAGTGGGGAAGATGCTTCACCAATATTACCAAGGAGGAGTTCTTGGAAGTCTCATCCACGTTCTCAGGTGCCTCAATGATTAGAATAGGGTTCAAAACATGAGGATGGAATAAATAAAGTAGGGAATATTCCACAGAATCTTTAATTCAGATTCAATAACACTGTTGGTCGATACATTGGGTCGATGGTATCGACCAATAGTATCGACCAAGACATGTTTCTGCAGAATTTTTCAGAATAGTTCAGCAACTTTAGGTGTGGACTTGGAGGGCTATACAAGGTCAAATTGCATGGGGTTTTCTCCTATAGTTCACTCAAGAAGTCTAGTTTCGAGGAATATTTTTGGATTGTGTACAGGAGTCCGTTTGATATCTCAATTGTCTCACTCTTCCTAAGTGCGCAGATTCTAACTTAACACTGATAATGTGCTCAAGGAAGGAGCAACATCATCAATGTCCATAGAATGGAGTTCCGACACCACGTCATCAACTAGTAGGGTCCACAAGTCCCTTCTACCACCACTTCGGGTCTTCGGGTCTTCGGACCTACAAACACAAAAATTTCCGGGTCGGGTCAAGGTTAGGTAAAAACTGGATTTTACACTATTGGTCATCCACAAATAATAGACGGGAAGCTCTCACATCCTCTCACGGATATAACTCACCAGTCTCGAGCGCCCATGAGCCCAAGTCTACTATTTGCAACCCTACCAATAAATGGCCTCTTACGAGTATCCACAATGTGATCTATGACCTCTCACAAATATAACACACCAATCTCGAGTGCCCACAATTCCACATTGCTACCACGGGTCGTTCCATCTCAATACTCTTCCGAATCGGGTCTGATACAACAAGGACATCCTAGCCAAACACCGCTAGACAAGTCCTAGGTATGACAACCAATAATCCAGGAAAGCGTCAAGGGGCACCATTGGAAATATCCCATACTATTCCCATTGATGTCCAAGGACAGAAATGTCAAAA
The DNA here is from genome assembly GCF_041222555.1 of Hakea prostrata. NCBI lineage: Eukaryota > Viridiplantae > Streptophyta > Magnoliopsida > Proteales > Proteaceae > Hakea > Hakea prostrata. The sequence continues at coordinate 26,462,263 of NC_142606.1, forward strand.
GGACATTCTCCAATCCAAAATTATACCTAATCAATCACAATCCCAATTCATACATAACATATGCAATCGATATCCCATCATATAGAAAGATACATAATAACATGATCAATTGCATATGTAATTACCAAGAATGAATATTCATGATAACAAAAGATTACATAAATATGGCATTACTATACTTGAAGTACTCACAACAGTAATACAATGTAAGAAATACGATAATGAAAGTAAATCTAACAAGTTCCCAAAAATAGAAACAAGATTCATGTAATTTATGTCATTATGGTAACAATTGTCCCTACCTTCACTCGAATTGAAGATGGTCCGGATATCAAGGAGAATGGTCCCAAGGTTAGTACTTGAACCCTAGACAATCATAGATGCAATATCAGAAGAAAAATCAAGCAAATCGGAGGTCAAACGGATCAAAACGGCTGAATACATCAAAGTTGTATTCAACTGGCTGACTAGCTTGGTAACGAGGGCTGAAATTGGATTTTTTATCCGAAACCTAGCTTTCGGGACTCGGAACACTCCGAAATTTGAAAGGAATGTTAGGAACATTATACTAAGACTGTCTAATGAAGATTTAGCATATAACAATGATCACATTAAGAATCCCCAATTTGAAACCTAACTTCAAAATGCTAAAGTCATGTTCTTCAATGAAATCAATTGCAAATGCAAAGGGAAATCAAGGATTCAGTCAATAGAATGATGAGCAATAGATTAAAGACAATAACTGACATGTAATCTGTCACATCCACCCAGCCGGTACCCCATTTGGAATACCCGGGAATGTGATCCATAGTCCAAGGATCAAGATTTGTAGGTCCATGCCTCCCACATACACAATGACATAATCATGAACAATGATAATCAAGGTAAAAACAACTAATACTATGTATCATGAATAAGGTAAGATTAAATAAATCAGAGTGTGGAAGACAGATAATATCAAAGTGTGAACATAGTCATAAAGGTGAGAGAATGTATTATAACCACCCTCTCAAAGAAGCGGAAAAGAAGTGATAAAGTTAATTACATGTCCAAGTATTTAAAGATAATCCAGAAAGTAAGTTAATTACAGGTCCAAGTACTCCAAAAATACACCAGGGAAATGGGGCACTAAGCTAGGGTTTCCTCTACTCTAATAATAGTCTCCTCAATGGTACGGATGAAGTAAACCCAGCTTTGCCGCTCCCGCACAACCGTGGGGCTAACCCTAGTGCGAATAGTAATCCTCCTCGGCACCAACACTCGGATCTTCACAGACGCCACTACCCGAAGGGTAGTATGCGGAATCATAGTCCGTCTCGAAGGGGGTGCCATCATAGTCTTCAGTACCTGTAGGATAATCTAAAAACATTTGTACAAAAGGAATGATTTCGAAGAACTCAGCAAGGTAGTTATTCCATAATTAGAAATCATACACATACAGAACATACATAATGCAATGTGATAAAGAACATATGATGCAGTATGATTCTAACTCTATGAATGCTAGTCTCTAGAGTAGGCATGCTTTAAGTCATAGCACCATACTTCTTTGGGTGGTCAGTCACTCCCCCTCAATCATACAAGATATCTTGGGTCTGCCAAGGAAGTTCGATAAAGTCATCTCAAAACCATGGTAAGGGAATAGGTCACCGCTCTCTCACATCACCGTTTTGCTATAAGTACTGGCGCATGTCACAGTAAAGCCTAGCCCAATGCAAGTCATCTACTCAGTCGATCAAGTCAGATCCAGATACGTCCATTCCTTGCCCTAGGCGATCCTTTCCGGTATCCTTCACACTAGAGTCAGCGAAATCCCGGATTTCGAACTCATCAACCCTATTGGTCATCCACAAATAGTAAACGGGAAGCTCTCACGTCCTCTCACTAATTGGTTACTAGTCATGAGCGCCCGTGAGCCCAAGTCTAGCCATTTGCAACCCTACCAATAAATGGCCCCTTTCGGGTATCCGTAGTATGGTTTATGTCCCCTACCGGATTGGTTACCGGCCTAGAGCGCCCATCCAACCATACACTACCACGAGTTGTTCGTTCTCAATGCCCTTCCGATTCGGGTCTGACACGACAAGGATAAACCTAGCCAACCAACTAGACAGTCCTATGTATGTCATCCAATAACCCGGGAGAGTGTCAATAGGCACCATCGGAGAACATCCCATACTATTCCCTCCGATGCCTAGGGACATAAGTGTCAATAGAACACTCCCCAATCCCAAGTTGTATGTAAACAATCACATATTCAAGTTCATCATCTTTCATGCAGCCAATACATCTTATCATAAAAGTTAAATCATGATATTGAAATGAATCATCGTAGAGATAAGTAAACAAGAATAGTAATGTAACATGATAAGAGTATGAAGATTTCAACACTACTGTTCTAACACATATATAACAGTCTTATAAAGATTTAAAAGTAATCAAGAGATTCTATTCATAAACAAGTACATAAATCATAAGTTGGTGGTCTATATGTTTATGGAGATAACCATCCTTACCTTGGGTTGAATTGATGATGAATTGAGAATACCAAAAAAATAGTCCAAAATAATTGTTAAGGCCCTAAACAAACATCAATAATAAGTTAGAGAAGAAATTGGGAAGATTGGATATTAATTGGATCAAAACTGGCTAAGGTTTGTGTCAGCAACAACTTTGGTCGATGGTATCGACCAAAATTTCCTTCGGGACAGAATAATGGATTTTGGGGGTTTTCATCCGAAATTGGTTTTCCGGTGTCCGGATCAATCTGAAACTTGGAGGAATGCTTAACAATAGTAGTAGGACACTATAAGTCAAGAAATTTACCCAATCCAATGGTCCAAACAAAAAGCCCCAAATTTAGCTAACAAGTTCAAGTGACAAACATCATGGCATGAGTTGGGATTGATTGCATTGACATGGAAGTGGCATGTAGTAGCTAGGGGAACTAATAGAATTTCGATTGGAATCATATAGTAGTGATAAACATGAACATAGCATACCCTACAACTTAGTTTGGTGCAAAATGGCATGATGTTAATAGAAAAATTAAGGAATACATATGCTAGGCATGAGATGGAGGCATAGCATCAATGGATGGCTAAGAAGATCATAGGTTAATCATGTGTAGACACTTGGAGTGGTGGCTGCAAGGTTGCAGCACCATTTCCAATGTCTCACTAGCAAGATATGAATAGAAAAGAATAGAAAATGGTAGGATAGAGAGTGGAATGGTGATTCATACCTTGGTGTGGAAGATGTAAACAAGAATCAATAGTAAACAATGAGTTCTTGATGAGGTGCCCTTCACATTAGCCAAGGAGTTGCTTTGGGAATCACTCCCCACGATTTCAAGTGAGAAAATGATTGCAATAGGGCTCAAGGCTTGAGGTTATAATAAATAGAATGGGAATATTCCATGGAATCATTAACTTGGCAGACTGGGAAACTTTGGTCGATGGTTTTGGTCGATGGCATCGACCATCGACCAAAAGGATCGACCAAAATGTTTCTCAGCAGAAAAACAGGTTTAGTTCAGCAACTTCAAATAGGGATTTGAAAGGCTATACAAGGTCAATTTGAGTGAGGTTTTCTTCCACAATTAAATAAAGAAGTCTAGTTTCGGGGAATACCTTTGGATTGTGCACAGGAGGTCATTAGGTACATTAACAAGATTAATCTTCTCCGATGCGCAGACTTTCCTTAAACACTGACAATGCATTTAAGCAAGGGGTATCATCATCAATATCCATAGGCTCAGTCTCCGAATCATGATCATCAATCAGAATGGTCCATAAGTCTCTTCTACCACTGCTTCGGGTCTTCGGACCTAAATACAACAGTGGATCCGGGTTAGGGTCAGGGTTAGAATAGGGCTAGATATTACATAATCAGACCTAGCATACTAGAGAAATCAGTTTAGAAGATGAAATCATGTTGTTATGAAGAAAATCATAGGAATGCAAGGTTAAGAATCATGTATAAGGAATATAGCATTGATAGAATAGGAATGGGGGTTCATACTAATCAAAATAGACAATAGAAGAGGTGGTTGCAAGGTTGCAGCACCTTCTTCATAGTCCCAACAGCAAGAACAAGATGAGATAAGAGTAGATTAGAAAGAGAATGAGAGATTACATACCTTGGAGATGATCTTGGGAATGAGAAACAAAGAATATTGTAAGTGCACTTCACCACTACCAAAGAGAGGCCTAAGATGAGTCTTCCCACGTTCTTAGGATGTTCTAGCAATAGAATAGGGTCCTAACTACGAAGTCCACTTAAGTAGGGCATAAAATAACCTAAAAATTAGATTTTCTCGTATTTAATAATCTGTTGGCTGACTGACTTGGTCGACTAGGTCAGTCGACCAAGGTAGTCGACCAAGCTAGGACAGCAACTCAGAATAGGGAAATGGAAGGCCAAATCAACTCAAAATCAAATGGGTTTCTTCCTACATCTCAAATGACTAGTCTAGGTCAGAGAATTACCTTCAATTCAAGTCCGGGAGTGCATTAGGTCCATCAACTAAACTTCCGTTCTTCAGGGTGTAGTTTCTTATCAAACACTGACAATGCTTCCAAGTATGGAGCACCATCATCAATCTCCATGGGTTCGGGGTCAAACACCATGTCTTCCACTGAGAGGGCCCACAGTTGGCTTCTTTCAATTCGGGTCTTTGGATCTACACTAAGTGATTTGACTTTCTAGGACTTTCTAAGGATAACAACACGATACTTAAGGTCCAACTTCAAGGTCAAACATTAAACAAGCCCTTCTTCACCTAAAACAAATAGGGTGTCCTGGCTAGGTTTGGGTTGGATTTCACAGACACCCTAGCCAAACACTACTAGACAAGCCCTAGGTATGACAACCAATAATCCGGGAAAGCATCAAAGGGCACCATCGGAAATATCCCATACTATTCCCACTGATGTCCAAGGACAGAAATGTCAAAAGGACATTCCCCAATCCCAAATCATACCTAATCAATCACATTCCCAATTCAGTCATAACATACACAACTGATATCGCATCATATAGAAAGACACATATAAACATGATCAATTGAATATGTAAATGACAAGGATAAGTAATCATACATGATTCAAGTAATAAAGAAATACATGAATAAGGTACTACTGTACTTGAAGTACTTATAGCAATAGCATCTTACTAAGAAAGTATAAGAATGACAAATAAATCTAAGAAATTCTCAAAATAGAAACTAAGATTCATGCAATCTATGTTAATATGGAAACAACTGTCCTTACCTTAAATAGCTTCGATGAAAATCCAAAGATCAAAGAGAATGGTTCCAACCTTAGCAAATAAACCCTAAAGAAGCATAGATACAACATTAGGAAAGAGGCCTAGAAGATCATAGGTCAAACAAATCAAATCGGACGAAGAACATAGCTACTGTTAGCCTTGGTCGATTGGGTGGTAACTTGGTCCAATCGACCACTTGAACAGTATGCAGCAGAAATCTGATTTTTTATCTGAAACTCATCTTTCGGGATTCAAAACACTCTAGAATTTCAAGGGAACATTAGGAACAGTAGTCTAAGACTACCTAGCATAGATTAGACACTAACAATGATAAAAAACAATACTTACTAATTTGGAAACATGACTTTCTAATTCGGTAAAAAAACATAGTTTTCAATGAAAACATGCTATGAACTCAATAGAGGAACTAGAGATGATAAGATCTCATTCTAGTAGAACATAATAGAAGATCATACATGAAACTAACATGGTAATAGTTCTAACATGCTAGAGAAATCAAATTGAAAGAATGATCATGGCTTCATGAAGAAATCATAAAATTCATAGCTATGATCAAGTATGAAGATCATTGGAATGAATGGAGATTCATTCCCAACCTTGAATACAGTAAGAAGAGGTGTTTGCAAGTATGCAATACCTTCTTCATAATCATAGTACAGAGATTAGATCATGCAAGAGTAAATCAGCAACAAGTATGAGAGATTACTAACCTTGATTAAGGAACAATCGACGAAAACTTCGAAAACTTGCAAGTTGATCTTCTTCAATCACAAGGGAAGCTTTGAGAGAGGTTCTCCACGTTCTCTAAGGGTTTTAGAAACAAAGGAGGCTAAGAAACACGTACTTCTATTATATAGAGCACCAAAAGACCTAAATAGAGGATCTTGGTAGATTCTATCTGTAATACCCCCCATATTTCTAACCCGAGATCCGTATTCCAGGTCCGAGAACCCGAAGGTCTAGTCGGGTGAACTTGTGGAGTATCCGGATTGAAGCCCATGATCCATACCCAGGACCCATGGATCTGGATCCTTTATCTAAAGAGCCTGCCTTGGTTGAAGCTGGGAATTCTGGAAGTCAGGTGTTGTTCAGAGATGTTCGGAATGAAGGTAAGATCTCCTCCATCTCTTAATTAGGGCTAGGTTAGCCTTGGGTATCAAGCCCCTAGTAAAAGCACCCTTGTATGGCAAATTACATGGGGGCGGTTACTAGTGGCGGTCGCCTAACCTAAGCGACCGCCCAAGCGACCCGGTCTGTTTTTGGGGATTTTGCCCCCTGACTTCTATAAAAGGCAACCTCCGTCTAATTAACGAATACTTTATTCGTGGTTGCTTATTTGGGAGGTTAGACGGCTGCGGGGAAGATCCGAAAGAGTCTCTGGAGTACTGACAGTGACTTGGAAGATCAGTTCTTTTCTTCTCTGGCTCTCTGGCGTGAGGTATTGAACTAACCCTTCGTTCTTTACTCTTTTCTCTCCGTTAGATTGGTTTTACCCTTTTTCCCTCGTCTTTGTGATTTTTTACTCTCTTTTTTTAATCTACTTGAGATGGAATAACCGTAAACGGACCCTGCTTCCGTGAGATGGTTAATCCAATCAAGGAGAGGGTTATGGGTAATCTATTGATGGTAATGGTTAATTTTCTCTCACCCTTTTGGCTTAGGGAGTGTTTAATTCGAGACTTAGGTCAAGATTACTCGAAATCTGAATTGAAATTGAGTAATCAGAAGCCTGAGTTTCGGATTGAAACTCACTGTTTTTGGGGCGGTCACTAGTGGCGGTCGCTTAGGTTAAGCGACCGGCACAAGCGACCGGCTAGTAAACAGTGACCAATTGGATTTCGGTTCTGATTCAAATTGATTAATGTGACTTATATATTCTAATAACCCTGTGTTTAGGTGATTATTGTTTAAAAGAAAAGTCTACTAATAGTTACTGGATTCCATTTTACGGACGTTTCAGTTATATGCAAGTAAGGACAGTCTATCTTATCTATCTACATATACTTGAACATGTTAATCTAATAGTTGTTAGTCTTAATTTCTATTGTTATATGCTATTGTAGTTGTATTTAATTCTAATATACTACTGCTGTTTGCCTTGATTTCATAATTACCTGGTGAATTGTGAATGTTATATGATTATGGTAATTGGTATATGGTTATGATAGTTGGGGTGTTCCTTTTGGGATATCTTGGCTGATGTTATCAAGAGGCTGTGGAATGGGACACATGCCTGCTGATACCTTCAGCACTATCATGATTAATTGATGACATTATTAGGATGAGTCTAGATTGCATGGCTAGGTACCCCACATGCTACTACCCTTTCGGTAGGGGGATTGAAACCGAGTGACCCGTGATGACAGTGATGTGACTTGGTGGTCCACTGTTGGTCATGAAATGGTAGGGTTGCATATGTTAGGGTTGGGCTCATGGATGTCCAAGGACCGGACCTGGTGTCGTGAGGAATCATGAGAGCATCTGCCCCAATAATATGTGGATGACCATAGGGTTAAGGAGTAGAGTCCAGCAGAGGTAGCCAGTCCGTGAGGATTCTTACTCCTAGGTTGCGAAGGATACTGAACCGAGTTGGTTGGTGCCATAGGGGATGTATCTGGACTTCATGTAGACATGTAACCATTATGACCTTGCATTGGATTAGAAACCCCGACATGCGCCAGTACTCATTACCAATGGTCGTGGTGAGAGAGTGTGGACTTAACCCCTAACCATGGTTTGTGAGAGCAGTGTGGACTTTCCCTTTTTCCCTGGATCCCTACGAGAGGTAACCGGTCCTTGCCGGATCGAGTGATGAGACTTGCCCAGAGGAGGGCTGGTGTTTATTCTTAAAGCATGTCAACTGTTAGAGACTTGCATAGTTAGAAATCATAGCATCATTCATATTTTGCATTCATTCATATTACTGTTGTATCATGGCATTTTTGGATGATGGATGAGATATATGAGTGTTTCTTACTGAGTTCTTTAGAACGCATTCCTTTATTTCTTTGTATGTTTTTAGCCTATACAGAAGAAGGATTTATATCTGAAGATGGGTTGGTTTCCTATGAAGGAACCATCCCGTTTGAAGAAGATGTGGCACCGCCAGTGGGAGATGGAAATAGCATGTGCTGGAGTTCCTGCGGGTGCATGGAGTGCGCTTATCGCACCAGTTGATGGTCAGAGGCGAAAGGTGGTCAGGCAGTTCGCACAGAGACTGGAGAAGAATTGGAGGACCCCTCACCTTATTAAACTGGAGTCTAAGTTCATTGACTTAGAAAAGAAAACTGGAAAGAAACTGATTTAAACACTTTTGAATTATTCCGCTGCCCTCATTTTTGTTTATCCTTTATTCTTTATTTCTTTCCTTTGATATTGGAGTATTTTGGACTCCTTTAATTCATTTAATTCAGTTATTGAATACTCTTTGCTCTTGATTATCTATATTTGTCTTAAATATTGTTGATAGACTAAAACCTTGGATCTTGTGATGGATCGCACCCACGGGTTGTTGGGCGAGTAACCGAGACCGATGGGTGGGGTGTGACACTGTCCCTGTTGGTTGATTGGCTGGTCGAGTGGCCTAGTCGACCAAGCATGTCAACGAGGCCTAAACAGGGAAATGAGGGCCTAAACCTAATCCAAATCCAATGGGCTTCTCCCAACTCAACATATGGCTTACCTATTATAGAGGAATGCCTTCAAATCATGTTCAATTATGCTTTAAGTCCATCAACTAATCTCATCTTCATCAAGGTGCAGTCTCTTTTCCAATTTCATCAAAGTCTCCAAGTATGGGACACCATCATCAACTTCCATGGGTTCTGAGCCAAAAACCATGTCTTCCACTGAGATGGCCCATAGTTGATTTCTTCCTTTACTTCAGGTCTTCGGACCTACAAACAACAGGGATTTCTGGTCAAGGTTAAGGCTGGGTTTCACAATGATAGCTACCATTGCACGGGCTAGGGGGCTAGTGTTACAAATAAGATGCACACATGTAGACACCCACATGTGTAGGGTCAGCTTATTACTCAGGTTTCCACCCGATTATATGTTTGGGACATACCCTGGTCAAATGTATCCAATATGGAATGCTCCATCCACGCTAAGACAAAGAAGGAAATTCCAACATAAACAGAAGGTTCTCCCTAGGAACAGCTGAGCGGGCTAGTGCTCGGGAACCTGTTGGTTCCAAGAAAGGTAATCCACACAATATTTAACAAGGTCTCAATCCTTAGGTAAAGGCACAAACATTTTCTGGTTAATCTCTAAGCAGACTTTGCTCGGAATCCTAATCTGATCCCTGATTGACTTAGCCATAGGAGGCGGTTGCTTAGCATCCAAGCCGTCCCACGTCTAATCTCTTTTGCAGGTTTCATCTTCTTACTCATACCTCATTTGGGAGTCAATCCACCTTATTTGGGACCAGGGTCAGATCTGAGACGCAACAGAAGATATACAGCTTAAATTCTAGTTAACTACTTCAAAAGTATTAACAACTACCTTACCAAACTTATGACCGAAAAGAAAAACCATTCTTTCAAAGCAAACCAAATCGCCAGACCGTAATGTCCCACTACCGCAACAAAGTTAATGTCACGGAATCCGTATAACTACTTTATTGATTTTTAAAGCATCTTAGCCTACCTCGTATAAAGATATGATCTAGATTCTAATTGAATTTAACGTCATTGCATCTCGAGTTGAAAGAATCCCTTAGTAATCATGTATAGTTGGTTCGGAATTAAATATCATAAGCGCATCCAGTCAGATCTCTTCAAGATACGATGACTCCATCCAGACTAGTTCAAGACATGAAAACTCCAGCACAGGTTAAAGATTGAGAAATTCAAATCGGGCAATGACTTTTTTTTTTTTTTTTTGGTAGAAAAATCGGGCAATGACCAACCAGCTCAGGAGTGGAACCTACACCAGCACTACAATGGCTTGGTGGGAGAAGATAAACTACCGAGAGAGTGTTCTTGCTGCCAATGATCGTAGTTATTGACAATACTCAAATTGCTTCAGATAATGCAGCTTGTATTTCTTACCTCTTAGGATTGGACAACACTCAATTTTCAGCTGCAAAAGATATTCTAGAAGATATATTTGTGCTAATGCCCTGGCTCGGAAGGCCATGTTCACACCAAAAACTACATAGATAATATACGGATACATGAGAAAACCAATATATGGATAGTGGATAAGGGCATATTAAACATTTTACAACGGCGGATTGAGTCCAAGGTTTCCAACATTCAAAAAAAAGCCTGGGGGGCATTGCCAAAACTTTTCTATTAAATATTTAGAGTAAACAAATTCAAAATAAGAATTATAACTACAAAAAAACAGAGATTCAGATCAATGGTTAACACCCATCGCATTCATCTTCCCCAAGTTTCCTGTACAAATCACTATAGAACTGGTTTTGTTTTACGAGCTGGGATCCCCTGCCCACATAGGCAAAGGATCGTGCTTTCCTCACACTCCACTACATGTTATAAGGGGATTTTTCGTCCATCTTGTCAATACTCAGAAGTGCAACTCCCTCTTAAATATATATGTGACAGAGGGGTGTGAGAGAAACACAATCCTCTACCTCTTGAGATAGAACATCAAGACTCATGTTTTTACCTGGTAGCTTCAGTCATTAGCATTTTGGCAGTATAGTTATAGACAAAAGTAGGGGAACACATGAAGTGTTTAAGGAGATTAGAAAAAAGATAAGATTACATCTTTTGGGAGCATATATCTATCTGGCTGATACTTTGATGTATAATTGCATTTTTAACGTGCAAATCTCCACTATATAGGGTCCTTTCCCAAAAAGAAAACTTTTAACTAAAAAGACAATCCAGACTCCAAACTCCAGATGATAACATCCCATCAGGGACCCAATAAACAGGAAAAAGAGCAAAAGGAAAGAAAAAAACCTTACAATCTAACTAATATGATGAAAAAGCAGAGAAGCAAATGGAATGAACAAAGCTCACATGACTAATGACTCACAACCACCATAAGTCTAACATTTTTTCTCTAGGTAATGAACCCAAAATTTCAATGTCCACCTTTCTTCCCTCACCTTGCATCATCCGATGTAAATGAATCTGCAAATCCGGTAGGACGGTTGGGTATGCTGGTCTGTGTGTTGTCCAAGCTGGCAAGGTATGACGATGTGTCCAGCTGACAGCTTCCCTCGAAGGCCTGCCACTTCTTAAGTGCCTGGGGTAGGGTCATGTCGAGGTCAATGCCATAGATGTCCTCCGAGTCTGGGTTCGATGGCTTCCATAGCTCCACAAGAGATGATAGCACATTGACAACATGCCCCATTTCTGGTCTTTGATATGGTTCCCTTGCAGAACAGTGCCCTGCCAATTCAGCAACAGTGCTTACACTGGCAAAGGTCTCCTCATTGAGGTCGATTGTGGTGTCTATGGCTTTGCGGAATGTATCCTTGTTGATGTGCATCCTCCTAAACCATGTTACTAGGTGCATGCTATCTTCAGGCTGGGTTTCATCAAGAGCCTTTCTCCCTGTGATGAGCTCCATCAGTATCACACCGAAACTGAAGACATCGACCTTGGTAGTTACTCGCCCCATTGCTGTCCATCGAATTAGTTAAGATATCACAACTCAGTATGGTATAACTGGAAAGCAGTATCCAAACACAGCCATTTGCTCGAATCTACTAAATGGAAAAACTAAAACAAAAGAAACAATCAAACAACAAAGTTGATTTGGTGAAAAAAATTACCAAGCATCCAGAGAAACAATCTGAAGCCATAGCATAGGAATATTGCTTTCAGATTTGCTTAAAAATTCAAAAGGTGCCAACGCAGAGCTGTTCTAGTGGTGAAACCAACACCTCTTAGTGAAGAGGTCGTGGATTCGACTCTTGCTAAGCCATATTAATATCTACATCCCCTGGGGCTTAATTAAGCCCCTTTGTACCAAAAAAAAAAAATTGAAAAAAAAATTCTACAACCATGCCTATATCAATATTAAAAGAAACAGGGCGTCCCAGTGCATGAGATTCCTGCTACAGCAGGGTCTTGGAGGGGTAAACATAAACAGCCTCATTCCATGCCTAATTCAATTTTATATGGATTAAAAGGTAAGTTCGATTTCATCTGCTTTCAGAACTTATGATTTAATAGTTCAGATATCATACAAGACCACTATTTGCCATGTGGTGAAAGGGGGTCAATTGTTGAGTGCAATCTTTGGTGCTGAAATACAGCCTTATCCCATGCCTAAATCAATATTATGTGGATTAAAAGGCAAGTTGGATTTGATCTGCTTTCAGAGTTTAATTTCAAAGTTGAGTTATCACCACAACAATCACGCATGACCACTACTTGGTAGGTGGTGAAAGTAGGTGAATTGCTGACAGCAATTTCTGATGCTGAAATTCAGTGAGGTATTGTGACTCACACTGCAGCCAAAATAATGGGTAGAAGAAGAAAATAAGGAAGTCCCAATAAATAACGCAACTGATGGTCTTAAAACAAAGAAATTAATCATACTGGATGGAAAAGATGGCACACAAGCACGGTCATTCTCTAGTAGAGAACCATTTCATCATATCTTATTGATTCTTTTTTTCATCCTAAAGCTGTCCTGATGCCTATTGTAAAAGTTGACAAATAGCATAAACTGTAGAGTTGACATATTTGGTAATGCAGTAGCATAAGAGACAGACAACTTTAAAACGTATTCCTGTGAAGTTTCATAACAACAGAATCCAAGTCCACTTAAAATGAATAAGCGACTCTCGGATGAAGGGAAAATGAACAGAACAACAAACACAAGACATGTTCAATTATACACTTTGACATTTGCCAGCAGCCTATGCCACCAAATTAACAAATCCAAAATTTAAGTCTCAGCTGAGGCCTTTCAGTTGATTAAGTAACTGCATTATAAAAGACAATCATTTTTGAATATTTCATCAAACTATAGAGAGAAGCTAAATTACCTGCATACTCTGGAGCAAGATACCCAAATGTTCCTGCAAGTCTTGTCTCAATAGAGGCTTTGCCTTCAGGAGCAAGCCGAACAAGTCCAAAATCTGCTACCTTAGCCCTCATATCATCTCCTAGAAGAATGTTTGAAGGCTTTAGGTCCCTGTGGATGAAGCTTTGATGGGCTAAACCATGCAGATACTCAACACCCCTAGCCACATCCAAGGCAATGCTCAATCTTTTAGTCCACTCTAACGGCATCAGCCCTTCTTCTTTCCAATTGAAAAGGTGCCGACTCAGAGTCCCCTGAGGCATATACTCATAGACAAGAAGCCTTTCATTTCCTTCCAAACAATACCCAAGAAGAGCAACAAGATGTCGGTGTCGGACCTTGGTAAGAACAGCAATCTCAGACTTAAATTCTGTCAATCCCTTCTCAGTCAATACACCAGAGTCCATTCTCTTAACTGCTATCTTTGTACCATCATGTAATTCACCTTTGTAAACTGTCCCGAAACCTCCTCGCCCCAATATGTTCTGTTCGCTGAAATTGTCAGTCACATTCCTTAGGACTTGAATGGATATCACCATATTTCCTGTGTCAACCATATGAATGTCACTCGGTCCGCTGCTTGTTCGGCTATAGCTTTCATTTGAGGCCACACCGTTTGCACTTGGTCCAGCAACGGTGACCTTTAATATCTCAGGGTCAGAACCAGAATGGCGAGGATGCACCACCATTGCATTAGGGCTTTGCACCCGACCTAGCCTCTCTTGGTTTCTTCGGTAAAGACAGAAACCAAACAGCCCAGCCAAGAAAACCAGAACTATACCAGCAATTACTGAACCCACTATAATACCAACAGAGACTGCAGATTTACTGCTTGGATTCTGATTATCATTTCCTGTTTCGTTATTTCTAGGCCCACCATCTCCTGGGGGCGGAGATGGGTTGTTCTTCCCGATGTTCGGATTGCCATCTGTTTTCAGAACAATATTGCTTCTAAAGTTTGGGACTTTCCCATAAAGCTGATTGTTTGATAAATCAAGTGCATTGAGACTAGGCAGAGTTGTCAGCTCCTCCGGAATGGTACCTGTGAGTTTATTGCCCGCAAGGATCAATTTTTGCAAAGATTGAAGTTTAGAGAAGTTGGGAGATATTGTACCAGTAAGATCCATTTTCTGGAAATTAATTACAGAGATGTTAACGCCGATGCATGAAATCCCGATCCACGATGCGCAAGGATTGTTCCCTTTCCAATTTTGAGCAAATATCAGTGGATAACCCATGTCTTTTACAATTGAGAGTAACACATTCACAAGGTAATCACAAGCAGCTCCTGGTTTTCTGGGCAAGCAGAAGCTGTTCAGACCATCATTATCCACCGAAACAGAACTTACAAATTTTGGTTTAGACCCTTGAAGAAGATTATTCGATAAATTCACACTCTTCAGCGACTGAATTGAAAGCAAAGAATCTGGAACAGGACCTGTTAACTGGTTGTCCCTGACACTGAATGTCTGTAAGGATTTCAACCCAGAAAAATCCGGCAAGGGCCCCGTAAAGGCGTTTGAGTGCAACCAGACCTCCGTGAGGTAGGTCATATTCTGTAGAATCTGAATGGTTCCGTTGAGCTTCGTTGACTGCCCATTCAGCCATAGAGACTGTAGGAGAGACCCATCGAAGCTCGCCGGTAGCCCACCTACGAGGTTATTGAAAGATAAATGCAGTTCTATCAAGCTAGGAAAGGCATCCGACCCAAAAAAATCAGGAATCTTTCCTTTAATGTTCGCTGAATTTGCAGAAAATTGCTTTAAGGTCGTCGCATTCTGAAGACTCTCTGGAATCTCCCACACTGAAAAGGGATTGTTATCTAAAGTAGCGGTTTGAAGCGATGAAAGCCCAGTAAAGAAATCCTCCGGTATTGAAGAGAACTGGTTACCACTAAGAAGCAAGACCTGTAACGAACCCAACCCACTCAAGCTTGGAAGAGGACCAGAAATATTGTTATTCATCACCTCCAATCGTTGCAGGGCGTCAAGCTTTCCTAGATTAGAAGGAAGAGTACCTGAAAGACCCAGATTTCCTATCTGAATGAAGGTTATCCTTCCGCTCGAGCATCCAACATGTTCCCATTTATTACAGGGATCTGGGTTAGTCCATCCAAGAGACTCCGGCAAGTTTAAACTCTTATTCAAAGCCATCATCACTGCAACATCGTCTGAGTTTGTCTGCGACATTACAGGAACCAAAACTAAAGAGATCAAAACTACAAGAACAATGTCTAAAATTCCACGCTTAAGATGGCTTCTCCTCATCTCCCTCATCGTTATAAGCCAACGCGAAAAATTAGAAAGAGAATACCCCAAAAAAATTACGAAGGAACGGTAAAGCGATTTTGCAGAGACAGTCCCTCGGAGCGGTTAACTGGGCATTATTGCTTAGGATTTCGTCGATGAAGTTGAGGAAGGAAGACAAGAGAGAGAGAGGTGAAGATCGAGAAAGAATCCAAAGCAAATGAAAGGGAAGAATGAAAGAGTGAAAAGCTCACTTTCTCTTTTTGAGTATCTGAGAAGGATGGAAATAGTTTCCGTTTCAGGAGAGAGAAATAGAGGGGCAAGGTTAAGGAACATATGAGTAGGACCCACACAGTTTTCAAAAGTTGGAAAGTTAAGCAGATTCTGACAGAGGAGCATGAGGAGTATAAGGAGTGGGAGATGATTCTTAAAACTTTTGCCAACTGGGCATGCGTGACTCAGATACTGATTTTCTTTTATTAAGAGTTTCTGGATGGGAATGAGAATATTAAAAATGCCACCTAATGGGTGCGAACTCAAGAGGTCCCCGTGGGAGGTTGGGCCTTTAACTGCTTTACTAATCCACCATTGACTTGAATCCATGTGCGGATGGTCAAGCGGTCCTTTTGATCTTGCTAGGCAAGATCGTGACCGTTGGTTGTTTTTTAACATTAAAAAAAATCAAATTGCGCGGTTCTTTAGATGGTCGACCAAACTGAGTGGTCCAACAGTCCGTTTATATGTTTTGAAAAATCAATTTTACTTTTATATGTTTATACGTTTTCAAATACCGTTGGTTTCATATATATGTTTTCAAATTTGTGTTTTCGATCACAACCGGCCCGAATTGAGATTGTGTTTTGCAACCAAACACCCAAAACAGGCAGTAAATCTGTTTCTCCATCCTCTCTTCTTCTTCGTTCTTTCACGATTCTCCCTCAAGGTCTTGATCGAAATCTTTCATTTTGATGAAATATGAAATTGTACTGAAATTGTTTAAAGTTTAAAGTTTGAAGTTTTTCAAAATCGATTTGGATGAAATACGAAAGCAAAGAACTTGTGTTCCCATGTTTCTCCCTCGCGATTGTTCAAGTGAACCCCTCCATTTGGATTTCTTGTTCCATTTGAGCTTCAGAATTGAACTAGCGCAGGAGTGAAGCAAAGTTGGCGAGTTGCGTTCCTTTTTTCTTCTGTAAAATCACTTAGTCGATCAACTAAAAGGACCATCAAGTGGTGCATTTGGTGAGCTCCAATCCTTTCTTTTTTGTTTTTTCCTCTAAGGAGTAGCTGCGTTGTGAAAAAGAGTGTTTTTTTTTTAATCGATTCTATGTATCAGTTTATCAGAGTTTGTTTTCCTGATTTCTTCCTTCTTTGCTTTGTTGTCTTTAATATTTGGTATTTGGTATTTGGTTTTGGCATTGTAATTTTTTTGAATCGATTTTGTGTATCAGTTTATCAGAGTTTATTTAATTTATGTAATTTGCACAAGCTGCTTTCAGTTTGATGTTTGGATTTTCAATCTTATGATGTGAGGGTTGTTACTATGTTGGGTCCTTAAGATACCATAGGTTTTGGTCTTTTATATAAATCTACTGCCTGTTTATTCATTGATCTTTAATAGATTAATTTACAAAGTCAACAATACGATCTTGTGGAAAATTTAATTGATTATTCATTGAAGCCATTCTGTGGTTAGGTCCTAAGTCATTCTCATTCAGTAACTTGTGAACATCATGTGGTTAGGTCCTAAGAAATTCTCATTCATTAACATATAGAATCTGATAGATTCTTCATTGAAGCTATTTTGTGCATAACCACAAACAATTGCATTCCATGAAACAGAGTCAGCCAAGGGGATCTCTTTCAAGACTTTGTATGCCTTATTCATGAATCCACTAGTAACCACAAACAATTGAATTCCATGAAACAGAGTAAGCCAAAGGGATCTCTTTCAAGACTTTGTATGCCTCATCCATGAATCCGCAATTAGCATATATGGTCAGTAAAGAATTCATCAAGCTTATATAATAAAGAATGCCCAACTTTTGGATCTAAGATTGTATATGCTCTCCAATCATTGAAGCATCAAGGTAGCCACATATATCCAGCATTGTGCAGTAAGAGAAGTACACCCACATATTTACCCATTACAACTGAGTTCCATCTTCACATCAATTATTAATTTAAAGCCCTTATTTGTTCCAGTGGATGAGACAAATGTAGAGATTGGCACCAAGTTGGAGTTATAGGGATCAATCTAACCTAAGTATTTTGTGTATAACTGAAGTTACACTAGGACTAGGTGGTCAAAATTGATTGGAGGGGTTTTACAAAATGTATATTATAGGTATTTGGCTCTGTCATATACATAAAGTAAGTGATCCTAAAGAAGTACCAAGTTAGTTTGCAAGTCTACAATTTTGCAATGGACATATCTCAATCTTCCTACAAACTAATTAGAATTTCAAGCCTGTAGCCATAATGGCTTGTTCATATGAATAAGTGTTCTTTACATCAAAAGCTTAGTGTTGTATTGTATGAATTTAACTTTGGGTTTTGGCCTATTCAAGCAATGCTAGTATCAAAGTCCTCTAAAATCACTAGTATGTATGCAAATTCTGCATTAGTTATGCCTTGTAATTTGATATTGAATCACTTCCTACTATAATAGGACCAAACCAAGACTTTACCAAGAAAACATTCTAAACCGTATAACTATGTGTGATGAAGCTACCCATGGGCCAAGATAGCCTACGTGCCTCTAGACCAGGCCTAGAAAGATGACAGTGGGGCAACAAACTGGCCTGTGGCTTCTTGGAATTATGTTCTCATTTCTAAATACCCAAGTTTAGTGTTGAAACAAATAATGCCAAATAGGCTTGGACAAAACCTCTCAAGCGAAGTGTCAGTATTTCTTGGGGGCATTGGCCCATCTCAGTTGATGATTAAAAAAAAATAATGAGCAATGGTTGTTAGCTATCTAAATAAAATGCAATCCTACCAATGAATGACCCCTCACAATGTGATTCATGTCCTCTCACGGATTGGTTACTGGTGTTGAGTGCCCACAAATCCCCATTGCTGTCACGGGTCACTCGGTCTCAATTCCCCTTCGATAGGGTCTAATATAACAGGGTATTTTCTAGCCAAACATTGCTAGACATGCCCTAGGTATGACAACTAGTAATCAGGGAAAGCGCCAAGGGGCACGATAGGAAAGAGTTTCATACCACCGCCATTGGTGTCCAAAGATAGAAATGCCAAAAGGGCATTCCCCATTCCCCAATCACAACTTAGGGAATCACATCATAATTCAATCATTCATAATCATAACCGATAACAATTCTCATAAGAAATATCAAATCTTTCATATTCATAATAGATAAACAATTCACATGAGGGATATCCTACTGTAGTTACAGTAGTGTTTCAATTATAAGTAAGCTCTAAAAACAGTAGTATGATCATGTAATTTGATTCTAATCTAAGAAGAATGTAGACTAGGTTATTTGTAAACGAACGTCCTTACCTTAACTTAATTCGAATAACTCCAGAGAAAAGGTCTGAGGATAGATCCAAAGTTACCAAAGAAACCCTAAACAAACATAGATTAGGCATTAGGAACAAACCCTCAAAGATTGGAGATGAAACTAACCAAACAAAGTGAAAGTTGTTGTCAGTGCCAAGGTTGGTCGGTCAAGCTTGGTCGGTTGGACCTACCAAAGGTCAATCGACCAAGGTGTTGCTGTATGGACAGAAACTCCAAAATTTGATTGGAAACTCATCTTTCGGGATTCAAAACTGTGAAATCCAGCCAAACCCTAATCTAGAAATCTAATTGTTTGAAGATCCGAAGTGAAAGTAGAAGACAATTGTGGGCTATCTTAGTTGAATTCATTGAGTCTAACCTAGAACCTATGGAGATTGATGATGGAGTTCCTTCTATGGAAACCATATTAGACTTTGAGAGGAAGTTGTAGCTTGTTGGGGAAGAGCTTTGTTGATGGACTTGAACCCTAACTTGACACACTTTGGAAGGTCCTACAATGCTAGATAAGACCCTTTGTTAAGTTGCGAAAAGTTCCAAGTGAGTTGATGAATTTTGGAGAAGTTAAGACCTATTTTTGGCTTTGCTGACCGCCTTAGTCGCTCCAAGCGACCAACCTTGACCGACCAAAGGTGTCAAAGACAGATTTGGCACTTTTTGATTTTTAGGTTTTTTGAAGCCCTATATATTATATCTTCGAACTAATTCGTCCCATAATGTTCTAAAGCCTATGAAGAATGTGGGAAGCACTTCCTAGCACTCTCTTTGAAGCTTTGGAAGATGCTCAACCGTTCGCCGAAGTTCGTCTGTCAAATATTCTTCATTAAGGTTGGTATTCACTCACTCTCTTGCGATCTACCCTCTCATTACTGTCTACTTACCTTTTTGATTAGGAGGAAGGTCTTATGTCATTACCATGACCTTTTCTTCAATCTCCGTAGTTTTAGAGTGAATCTCCATTCACTCTATTACTTTGTGAATCTACACAGGATGATTTCGAAGGAAATCAAGTGTAATCTTCACGAATGTGTAACCATGTTTAGACTTTGATTTATACTTCATATTAGATTCATTCCTGTGATAGTTGTGAAACCCAGCCCTAACCTTGACCCGGAAACCTTGTTATTGTAGGTCCAGTGACCCAAAGTAAGGTAAGAAGTCAGCTTTGGGCCATCCCAGTGGAGGACTTGGTGTCTGGCTTTGAATCCATGAGAGTTGATGATGAGGTTCTATTTATGGAAACTGAATCTTGATGAAGATCGGATTAGTTGATGGACTTGGAGTGCTCTCTATCATGGTTTGAAGGCATTTCTACCTATTAGGTAAGTCACTTGATATGTGTGCAAAACCCCTTTAGGATTGGATTTGATCTGGGTCTTCAATTCCCTGTTTAGGAGTTCCTTGAACGATTGGTCGACTGGACCAGTCGACCAATCCACTCAACCAATGGGTTCTGTCTTTGGCAATTAGGTCTTGCTTGCTCTATTTAAGTCCAATCTCGAGTCTACTTCGTATTTTCTGCCTCCAAACTCTTTGGAACGAACCAAAGACCTCTGCAAGTCATCTCCCTTGCATCCTTGGTGTTTTTCTTGACGGATCTTCGTCAAAACTCTTCCTCTTGCATCAAAGGTATGTCTACACTCTCATCTTCTCCTCCATCTCTGTTTTTCTTTCCTTTTTGGGTTGAGATAGTAGAGGAGATGCTGCATTCTCTGTTGCAAACATCTCTGGACTTGTCTCTCATGATCTTCCTAAGGATTAATGGCTAATGCAATGATCTTAACCATGATCATTGCAAGCTTTTGAAGGAGTCATGATCAAATCATGATCTTGTCTTTGTTCATCTTTTGATTTGAATTCTGATCTTCTTAGATCTACTATACTGATCATGTTAGTAGTCGATTGCTGTGTTTTCTTTACATGATCCATGATCTATCAATCTCTAGTTGTTTCTCTTCTACCATACCATGCTTTCTTCATGAATCATGATAGTTACATATATGGTAGGTTTTGTTTCCTTATTTAGATTTATGCTCTTAGGTCTATTTTCTTGAAGATCTAAGTATGCTTTCCATGATATCTTTATCTGAATCAATGATTCATTCTTCTATTGTTCTTGTCTATGATTTCTATCTTGAATTCTTCAAGAACCATGATTGATCTAATTATGGTAACTTTTGTTTCCTAATTTGTATCTTGAAGACTTGATTCGATTAGTGTTTTGAGATCCCCTATATGTTAGGATACTACTAATGTAGGTTACCCCTTGATTAGTACCCTTTTGAACCACCAAATTCGGATTTTATATCTTAAAACTCTGATTTTGTAGGTTATCGTCTTCATTGGTCGACTCGATTGGTCGATCAAGATAGACCAATCCAATCGACCAATGAGTACAACAACTCCGAAGGGGGTTTTTTTTTTTTTTTTTTTTTTTTTTTTTTTTTGTTTTTTTTTTTTTTTTTTTTTTTTTTTTTTTTGGGGGTTTTTCTTCTCAAGTTTGTCAAGATTTCTTGATTTCTTAGGATTCCTTTGCAAGTTATAAAAGGTAAGGATGGTTACTTCTTTAACAACATAAATTGCATATCTTAGTTTCTATATTTGAATCTTGTTAATTTATTTCTTTAATTAGATTCTTATAATGTTATACTACTGTGGTACTGTCTTGATATCAGTAGCATTACTTATTTATATTGAATTGACTCATGTATGATTTACTTACCAGTTATATACAAGTTGATTGTAATTATTGATTTCTTTCCATATATGAAGTTACCATATATGTGATGTTATGAATTGATGCTTGTGTATGCTTAAGTATGGTTTGGAAAGGAGAGGTGTCCTTTTGACACTTTTGTCCTTGGACTACTACGGGAATATTATGGGATGTTTCCGGAGATGCCCTCTGGACACCTTCCTAAACTGTTGGATGCCATATTTAGGACTGTCTAGTAGTGTTTGGCTAGGATGTCCCGTTATGTCAGACCCTAATCGGAGGGGTATTGAGACCGAACGACCCGTGGTAGCAATGGGGATTCATGGGAGCTCAAGACCGGTAACCAACCCGTGAGAGGACAAGAATCACATTGTGGGGGCCATTTATTGGTAGGGTTGCATATGGTTAGACTTGGGCTCACGGGCGCTCAAGACCGGTAACCAACCCGTGAGAGGACGTGAGAGCTTCCCGTTTACCATATGTGGATAACCAGTAGGGTTGATGAGTCCGTAGTCAAGGACTATGAGGACTCTAGTGTGAAGGATACCGGAAAGGATCATCAGGGACAAGGAATGGACGTATCTGGATCTGACTTGATGTAACTAAGTAGAAGACTTGCATTTGGCTAGGCTTTACCCTGACATGCGCCGGTACTTAGACCAATGGTTATGTGAGAGAGTGGTGACCTATACCCCCAGCCATGGAATGTCCCAAGGGATGCCGGACCCATTACCAACTGATGATGAGTGATTGAGACTTTCCTAAAGAAGTACGGTGCTATGACTTAAAGCATGTCTGCCAATAGAGACCAGCATACATAGAGTTAGATTCATACATTCATTGTTTGTCTCATACCATATTGCATTTATGTTTGTTCTGAAATCCTGCCATTTATGTTATTATGGATTTAACTGCCTTACTGAGTTTCTTTGAAACTCATTCCTTTATTGTACAATGTTTGTTAGACTATTCTACAGGTTCTGAATATTATGACTGCTTGTATGAAGAATCGTAAGGAAAAGAGGCATATCTCCAGGAAGGTGATTCGGTTACGACAATTACGCTGAAGATCCCGTGAGTGGTTATGCTCCGTACGATGCTTAGTCCGACCATAGAGTGGAAGCGCCCTTGTGCCATTTATGAGATCTATACTTATAGGGATATTGTCTATAAGATTGAGAACAATTTAGTTACCTTTTGTACCTGCTATTGGGATTAGATTCTATCCTGTTTATTCTCTTTTAGAACTACTTTTCCGCTGGTTGTAGAGTGGGATTTCACCTCACTTTACTTATCTGATTTAGATACTCTGATTATAATTAGTACTCTGATTTATATATATGATTCATTCTTTCCATATTTGGATCTATGGTTTATCTTTCGCACATCGATTATTGTTGTTCATGATTATGTTATTGTTTATGTGGGAGGTTGATTACTCGCTACCTGATCTTCAGGCTGTGGATCACACTCTCGGGTATGCCAGATAGGGTACCGGCTGGGAGGATGTGACAATAGTATTTGATTGTGATCTACTGTTCTTTCTTTTCTAAAGAGAATTCTCATTCTCTCTAGCCTTTCCATAGAATCCGCGAATTGAATTTAGTAAAAGCCTAGTTCATGACTAAATTGGATTTCTATTCCATTGATCATTCTTGATGCTTAGACTATGCTAGATAATCTTATTTGCTATTATAGAATTTTGGAGTGTTTTGAATCCTGGAAGATGAGTTTCGAATCAAAGTTGAGAGTTTCTATCCGTACAGGAGCAACTTGGTCACTCCAAGCGACCGACCAAGCATGACCGACCAAAGTGGTCAATAACAGCAAGTTCTATTAGGCATGATAAGGATGATTTTTCATCCTTTCCCTATTTGCCTCTCATTTGAATTCTTTCCATATCATTTCATCTTCTCAATTTAATTCTTTCCATTCATCACTCCTCTCATTTGAATTCTTTCCATTCATCACTCCTCTCATTTGAATTCATTCCATTCATCATTCTTTACATTTGAATTCTTTCCATACCATCTCATCCTTCCATTTCATCAATATCCTAATTTGGCTTTGGCTTGATTAGGTTTCTCTATTAAATCATTTCCATACAAACATTTCCATGTATTATATTTACATACAAACATTTCCATGTATTGTATTTCTATGTTTTATATCTTTCTTTTATTGTTCATAGTTACCTAACAGCATGGGATGTATGCTGCCTATATATTTGAGGTTCTCTCATATGAAATCATTTAACTATTTTTCCCATTGAGATTGTTTCTTAATAAGTTCACTCTGTTTTGGTCAGTTTCATCTCCAATCTTGGAGGGTTTGTTCCTAATGCCTAACCTATGTTTGTTTAGGGTTTCTTTGGTAAACTTTGGACCTATCCTCTGACTTTTCTCTGGAGTTTTTCAAATCAATTTAAGGTAAGGACGTTCGTTTACAAATAACCTAAAATACATGTTTGCTTATATTGAATTGAATTGCATGATCATACTACTATTTTTAGGACTTGTTTATAATTGTATTGTTGCTGTAACCCATGTAACTACAATAGGACATTACTCATGTGATTTTCTTATTAATAATGATTATGAATGATTGGCTATTACTCATGTGAATGGTTTAGTAGTTATGCTTATGATTGACTGAACTAAGATGTGATGTATAAGTTGTAATCAGGGAATGGGGAATGCCCTTTTGGCATTTCTATCTTTGGACACCAATGGAGGTGGTATGAGACGCTTTCCTATGGTGCCCCTTTACGCTTTCCCTGATTACTGGTTGACATACCTAAGGCATGTCTAGTAGTGTTGGGCTAGGGATACCCTGTTATATCAGACCCTAACAGAGGGGAATTGAGACTGAGTGACCCGTGGTAGCAATGGGAATTTGTGGGCGCTCAAGACCGGTAACCAACCCGTGAGAGAACACAAGTCACATTGTTAGGGGCCATTCATTGGTAGGGTCGTATTTAATAGACATGGGCTCATTGGCGCTCAAGATCGGTAACCAACCTGTGAGAGCGCATGAAAGCTTCCCGTTTAGTATTTGTGGATGACCAATAGGGTTAAGAGTCCATAGTCCATGTAAAACCCAGCCCTAACCTTGACCCAGAAACCTTGTTATTTGTAGGTCCAGTGACCCGAAGTAAAGTAAGAAGTCAGCTTTGCGCCATCCCAGTGGAGGACTTGGTGTCTGGCTTTGAATCCATGAGAGTTGATGATGAAGTTCTATTTATGGAAACTGAATCTTGATGAAGATCGGATTAGTTGATGGACTTGGAGTGCTCTCTATCATGGTTTGAAGGCATTTCTACCTATTAGGTAAGTCACTTGATATGTGTGCAAAACCCCTTTAGGATTGGATTTGATTTGGGCCTTCAATTCCTTGTTTTGGAATTGCTGTCTGCATTGGTCGACTGGACCAGTCGACCAATCCACTCTACCAATGGGTGCTGTATTTGGCAATTAGGTCTTGCTTGCTCTATTTAAGTCCAATCTCGAGTCTACTTCGTATTTGCTGCCTCCAAACTCTTTGGAACGAACCAAAGACCTCTGCAAGTCATCTCCCTTGCATCCTTGGTGATTTTCTTGACGGATCTTCGTCAAAATTCTTCCTTTTGCATCAAAGGTATGTCTACACTCTCTTCTTCTCCTCCATCTCTGTTTTTCTTTCCTTTTTGAGTTGAGACAATAGAGGAGATGCTGCATTCTCTGTTGCAAACATCTCTGGACTTGTCTCTCATGATCATCCTAAGGATTAATGGCTAAAACAATGATCTTAACCATGATCATTGCAAGCTTTTGAAGGAATCATGATCAAACCATGATCTAGTCTTTGTTTAACTTCTGATTTGAATTCTGATCTCCTTGGATCTTCTAGATTGATCATGTTAGTAGTCAATTGCTGTGTTTTCTTTTCATGATCCATGATCTATCAATCTCTAGTTGTTTCTCTTCTACCATACCATGTTTTCTTCATGAATCATGATAGTTACATATATGGTAGGTTTTGTTTCCTTATTTAGATTTATGCTCTTAGGTCTATTTTCTTGAAGATCTAAGTATGCTTTTCATGATACCTTTACCTGAAGCAATGATTCATTCTCCTATTGTTCTTGTCTTTGATTTCTATCTTGAATTTTTCAAGATCCATGGTTGATCTAATTATGGTAACTTTTTGTTTCCTAATTTGGATCTTGATGGCTTGATTCGATTAGTGTTTTGAGGTCCCCTATATGTTAGGATACTACTGATGTAGTTAACCCCTTGATTAGTACCCTTTTGAACCACCAAATTCGGATTTTATATCTTAAAACTCTCTTTTTTTTAGGCTACTGTCTGCATTGGTTGACTGATTGGTCAACTGGACCAGTCGACCAATCCACTCGACCAATGAGTACAACAACCTCCGAATTGGTCTGTGTTGGATGTTTTGGTATCTTTTCTATTAGGGATCTTTCCTAATATGTTGTATACACTTGTTTAGGACCTTCTTCTGAGTTTGCCAAGATCTTACTTGATTTCTTAGGATTCCTTTGCGAGTTATAAAAGGTAAGGATGGTTACTTCTTTAACAACATAAATTGCATTTCTTAGTTTCTATATTTGAATCTTGTTAATTTATTTCTTTAATTAGATTCTTATAATGTTATACTACTGTGGTACTATCTTGATATCAGTAGCATTACTTATTCATATTGAATTGACTCATGTATGATTTACTTACCAATTATATACAAAGTGATTGTAATTATTGATTTCTTTCCATATATGAAGTTACCATATATGTGATGATATGAATTGATGCATGTGTATGCCTAAGTATGGTTTGGAAAGGAGAGGTGTCCTTTTGACACTTCTGTCCTTGGACTACTACGGGAATATTATGGGATGTTTCCGGAGATGCCCTCTGGACACCTTCCTAAACTGTTGGATGACATTTCTAGGACTGTCCAGTAGTGTTTGGCTAGGATGTCCCGTTATGTCAAACCCTAATCGGAGGGGTTTTGAGACCGAACGACCCGTGGTAGCAATGGGGATTCATGGGCGCTCAAGACCGGTAACCAACCCGTGAGAGGACAGGAATCACATTGTGGGGGCCATTTATTGGTAGGGTTGCATATGGTTAGACTTGGGCTCACGGGCGCTCAAGACCGGTAACCAACCCGTGAGAGGACGTGAGAGCTTCCCGTTTACCATATGTGGATGATCAATAGGGTTGATGAGTCCGTAGTCAGGGACTATGAGGACTCTAGTGTGAAGGATACCGGAAAGGATCGTCGGGGACGAGGAATGGACGATATCTGGATCTGACTTGATGTAACCGAGTAGAAGACTTGCATTTGGCTAGGCTTAACCCTGACATGCGCCGGTACTTAGACCAATGGTGATGTGAGAGAGTGGTGACCTATACCCCCAGCCATGGAATGTCCCGAGGGGTGCCGGACCCATTACCAACTGATGATGAGTGATTGAGACCTTCCTAAAGAAGTACGGTGCTATGACTTAAAGCATGTCTGCCAATAGAGACCAGCATATGTAGAGTTAGATTCATTCATTCATTGCTTGTCTCATACCATATTGCATTTATGTTTGTTCTGAAATCTTGCCATTTATGTTATTATGGATTTAATCGCCTTTACCGAGTTTCTTTGAAACTCATTCCTTTATTGTATAATGTTTGTTAGACTATTCTGCAGGTACTGAATATTATGACGGCCCCTATGAAGAAGTGCAAGGAGAAGAGGCATATCTCCAGGAAGGTGATTCGGTTACAACAATTACACTGAAGATCCCGCGAGTGGTTATGCACCGTACGATGCTTAGTCCGACCATTGAGTGGAAGCGCCCTCGTGCTGTTTATGAGATTTATACTTATAGGGATGTTGTCTATAAAGTGGAGAACAATTTAGTTACCCATTGTACTTGCTACTGGGATTAGATTTTGTCTTGTTTATTCTCTTTTAGAACTACTTTTCCGCTGGTTGTAGAGTGGGATTTTGCCTCACTTTACTTATCTGTTTTAGACACTCTGATTATGTCTAGTACTCTGATTTATATATGATTCATTCTTTCCTTATTTGGATATATGGTTTATCTTCCGCACTTTTATTATTATTGTTCATGATTATGTTATTGTTTATGTGGGAGGTTGATTACTCGATACCTGATCTTCGGGCTGTGGATCACACTCTCGGGTATGCCAGATAGGGTACCGGCTGGGAGGATGTGATAGTCCGAGTTGGTTGGAGCCATAAGATAAGATGACTCTAGTGGGAAGGATATCAGAAAGGATCTCGAGAGGCGAGGAGTGGAAGTATCTAACCCTAAGTTGATATAACTAAGTAGATGACTTGCATTGGGCTAAGATTAACCCTGACATGCGCCAATACTTAGACCAATGGTGGTGAGAGATATTGTTGACCTAAACCCCAGCTATGGAATGTCTGAGAGGGATGCAAGACCCAATTACCATATTATTGTTGAGGGAGAGTGATTTGAGACCTACCTAGAGGAGTATGGTGTTTCTCTTAAAGCATGTTTGCCACTAGAGACTAGCATATGTAGAGTTAGTAGCATACTTGCATGATTGTCTCATATCATATTGCATTATGTATGTTTTGTAATCATGTATTATCCGTTGTTTGTGAATGAATTACTTGTTGAGTTCTTTTGAACTCATTCCTTTTAGACAATGTTGTTAGAACTTTCTGAAGGTACTGATGATTATGAGAACTTGTCACATCCACCCAACTGGTACCCTATCTGGCATACCCGAATGTGTGATCCACAGCCTCGAAGACCAGTATCAAGGAAACCAACCTCCCACATTCACAATAATATAATCAACAACAAGACTAATCAATGTTATACTATATTAACCGAGAGATCAAGACAATATTTGAAAGAATAACTATATAATCAGAGTGCAGAAAATACCAATATAATAAATCAAATGTAGAGTGTCATGGAAAATCACTTTACAGGTATAGAGGAATGTAGCTCGAAACTAAAAATAAAGATTACAACCGATTCCCAAAATAAAAGGAATAGAAAAGAAGTAATCAAAAACTAAACTAGTGTCTCTTTAAGCCTATAGAAAACACTTCTAAAAGTAATAGTCTCGAAATCTAGATAACGTGTAACTAGTACATGAGTACGACTAATCCTGATACGATACTCCTTCACCCAAGAATTCTTCATCATCGTAATCACCGTAGCCAACACCTTGGGTGTATTATGCGTCATCTTCTTGTGCTTCATGGTACTGGCTTTCATGTTCATCAGTACCTGCAGGATAACAAAGATATTTGCAAAAAGGAGTGAGTTCAAAAGAACTCAGCAAGGCAATTTATTCCACAACAACATAATAAAGCATGATAGCAGAACATAACAGATGCAAGATGATATGCAACAAACAATGCATGTATAATTCTAACTCTATGTATGTTGGTCTCTACTAGTGGACATGCTTTAAGTCATAGCACCATACTCCTCTAGTTAGGTTTCAAATCACTCTCCCTCAACCATCTCGGTATCTTGGGTTCTCTGATGGTACTTGGGTCTTGCATCCCTTGTCACATCCACCCAGCTGGTACCCTATTTGGCATACCCAAGTGTGTGATCCACAGCCCCAAAGAACAAGTATCGAGGAAATCATCCTCCGACATACACAATAATATAATCATGAACAATATATAATCAATGTGTAATAATATAAACAAGAGATCAAGATAAGAAGAGAGAATGACAATATAATCAGAGTGTGGAAAGAATGATACCAATATATAATAATTAAAATGTAGAGTGCGCGGAAAATCACTCCACATATCACAGCGGAAATGTGGAGACTAGCATTCATAGAGTTAGGCTCATATCTGTGAGAAGGTGTGGTAGCCACCCTCTCAGAGCAGCGGAAAAGAAGTAAATCAAGTTAGTTACATATCCAAGTGTCACCGGAATAATTCAAAAACAAGTTAATTACAAGATCCAAGGTTCCACAAATACACCAGGGGAATGGGGCACTATGCTAGGGTTTCTTCTATACTAATGGTAGTCTCCTCAACAGTACGGATGAAGTAAACCCAACGCTGCCGCTCCCGCACAACTGTGGGGCTAACCCTGGTGCGGATAGTAATCCTCCTTGGCTCCAATATACGGATCCTCACCGACGCCACTACCCGGAGGGTAGTATGTGGAATCATAGTCCGCCTCATGGGAGGTGCCATCGTAATCTTCGGTACCTGGAATGTAATCTAAAACATTTGCACAAAAAGGAATGAGTTCGAAGAACTCAGCAAGGAAGTTATCCCATAATTAGAAATCATACACATTCAGAACATATAATAATGCAATGCGATATGGAACATATGATGCAGATATGAGCCTGACTCTATGAATGCTGGTCTCTAGGGTAGACATGCTTTAAGTCATAGCACCGTACTTTTTTGGGTCGTCAGTCACTCTCCCATTTCCATATCTTGGGAATGCTCGGGGAAGATCGGTAAAGTCATCAAAAAGCCGTGGTAAGGGGATCGGTCACCACTCTCTCACATCACCATTTGGTCAAGTACTGGCGCATGTCACAGTAAAGCCTAGCCCAATGCAAGTCATCTACTCAGTCGGTCAAGTCAGATTCAGAGACGTCCATTCCTCGCCCCCGGCGATCCTTTCCGGTATCCTTCACACTAGAGTCAGCGAAATCTCGGATTTCGGACTCATCAACCCTATTGGTCATCCACATATAGTAAACGGGAAGCTCTCACGTCCTCTCACGGATTGATTACCGGTCTTGAGCGCCCGTGAGCCCAAGTCTATCCATATGCAACTCTACCAATAAATGGCCCCTTTCAGGTATCCGTAGCATGGTTTATGTCCCCTACCGGATTGGCTACCGGCCTAGAGCGCCCATCCAACCTTACACTACCACGGGTTGTTCGGTCTCAATGACCTTCCGATTCGGGTCTGACACGACAAGGACGAACCTAGCCACACAACTAGACAATCCTATGTATGTCATCCAATAACTCGGGAGAGTGTCGATAGGCACCATCGGAGAACATCCCATACTATTCCCTCCGATGCCCAAGGAAAGAAGTGTTAGTAGGACACCCCCCAAATCCCAAGTCATACGTAAGCAATCACACATCCAATCTCATCATTTCTCATGCATCCAATGCATATTCATAATAGTAATCAAATCATGATATTGAAACGAATCATTATAAACATAAGCAAATCAAAATGATAAAGTAACACAACAAGAGTATAAAGATTTAAATGCTATTGTTCTAACACATATGTAATAGTCTCATAATGATTGAAAGGAAATTTAGGGATTTCATTCTTTAAATAAAGCACAGTTCAATATTTGATGACTTATATGTTTATGGATATAACCATCCTTACCTTGGATGAATTGATGATGAATTGAGAATACCAAGAATAGTCCAATAGAATTGTTAAGGCCTTAAACAAACATCAGTAATAAGTTAGAAAGGAAGTCGGGAAAATCGGATGTCATTTGGGTCAAAACTGACCAAGGTTGCTGTCAGCAACAACTTTGGTCGATGGTCTTGGTCTATGGTATCAACCAAAAGGATCGACCAAAATTGTCCTCGGGGCAGAATAGTGGATTTTGGGGATTTTGGTCCGAAATGAGTCTTCCGGTGTTCGGATCAATCTGGAACTTGGAGGCATACTTAACAACAGTAGTAGGACACTATAAATCAAGGAATTAACCCAATCTAATGGTCTAATTAAAAAGCCCCAATTTGAGCTATCAAGTTCAAGTGATAAACATCATGGCATGAGTTGGAATTGATTGCATTGATGAGGAATAGCATGCAATAGTTATATGAACTAATAGAAATTCGATTGGAATCATATGGCAATGTTAAACATGAACATAATACACTCTATAGCTCAGTTTGATATCAAATGGTATGATGTTAATAGGTAAATCATGGAATACATATGCTAGGCATGAGATATAAGCATAGCATCAATGAATAGCTAAGGAAATCATGGATTGAGCATGAGTAGGCACTTGGAGTGGTGGTTGCAAGGTTGCAGCACCATTCCAAATGTCTCATTAGCATGGTGACAATAGAAAAGAGTAGAAAATGATAGGGTAGAGAGTGGAATGAGGAGTTATACCTTAGTGTGGAAGATGAAGACAAGAATCAATGATAAACTAAGTGTCTTTGATGAGATACCCTTCACACTAACCAAGGAGATGCTTTGGGAAGCTCTCCCCATGTTCCCAGGTGAGAAAAATGATTGCAAAAGGCTCAAGGCTCGAGGTCATATTAAATAGAAAATGAATATTCCATGGAATCATTAACTTGGCAAACTGGGATATTTTGGTCGATGGTCCTTGGTCGATGGTATCGACCAAAATGATCGACCAAAATATTTTCAGCAGAAAACTCAGGTTTAGAACAGCAACTTCAAGTAGGGATTTGAAAGGCTATACAAGGTCAAATTGAGTGAGGTTTTCTTCCACAATTCAATCAAGAAGTCTAGTTTCGGGGAATACCTTCGGATTGTGTACAAGAGGTCATTTGGTACATCAACCATATTAATCTTCTCCGATGCGCAGACTTTCCTTAAACACTGACAATGCATTTAAGCAAGGGGTATCATTGTCAATGTCCATGGGCTCGGTCTCCGAATCATGATCATCAATCAGAATGGTCCACAAATCTCTTCTTCCACCGCTTCGGGTCTTCGGACTTGAATACAACAGTGGATCCGGGTCAGGGTCAAGGTTAGAATAGGGCTGGATATTACATTCCGCACTCTGATTTAGTTAATCTTATCTTATTCATGATACTTAGTATTAACTGTTTTTACCATTGATTATTACTGTTTATGATTGTGTTACCATGTATGTGGGAGGCATGGACCTCAGATCATTGATCCTTGGACTGTGGATCACATCCCGGGTATTCCAAATGGGGTACCGGCTGGGTGGATGTGACACTAACTCTATGTATGCTGGTGTCTATAGGCATACATGCTTTAAGTCATAGCACCATACTTCTTTGGGTAGGTCAAGTCACTCTCCCTCAACCATTTAGGTATCTTGGGCTCTGCAGGTGGTAGTTGGTCTTGCATCTCTCGGGACATTCCATGGATGGGATTTAGGTCACCGCTCTCTCACATCACCATTGGTCTAAGTATTGGCGCATGTCAAGGTAAAGCCTAGCCAAATGCAAGTCATCTACTTGGTTATATCAAGTCAGAGTTAGATACGTCCATTCCTCGCCCTGGGCAATTTTTTCCGGTATCCTTCTCACTAGAGTCAGCGTATCCTATGGCTACAACTAACTCGGACTATGGACTCATCAACCCTATTGTCATCCACAAATAATAAACGGGAAGCTCTCATGTCCTCTCATGGGTTGGCTACAGGTCTTGAGCGCCCATGAGCCCAAGTCTACTATTTGCAACCCTACCAATAATGGCCCCCAAAATGTGATTCATGTCCTCTCACGGGTTGGCTACCGATCTTGAATGCCCATAAATCCCCATTGCAACCATGGGTTACTTGGTCTCAATGCCTTTTTGAATTGGGTTTGATATAACAGGAACATCCTAGCAAAAAACCGCTAGACAAGCCCTAGGTATGACAATCAATAATCCGGGAAAGCGTCAAAGGGCACCATCAGAAATATCCCATACTATTCCCACTGATGTCCAAGGACAGAAATGTCAAAAGGACATTCCCCAATCCCAAATCATACCTAATCAATCACATTCCCAATTCAGTCATAACATACACAACTGATATCTCATCATATAGAAAGACACATATAAACATGATCAATTAAATATGTAAATGACAAGGATAAGTAATCATACATGATTCAAGTAATAAAGAAATACATGAACAAGGTACTACTGTACTTGAAGTACTTACAGCAGTAGCATCTTACTAAGAAAGTATAAGAATGGAAAATAAATCTAAGAAATTCTCAAAATAGAAACTAAGATTCACGCAATCTACGTTAATATGGAATCAATTGTCCTTACCTTAAATAGCTTCGATGAAAATCCGAAGATCAAAGAGAATGGTTCCAAACTTAGCAAATAAACCCTAAAGAAGCATAGATACAACATTAGGAAAGAGGACTAGAAGATCAGAGGTCAAACAAATCAAATCGGACGAAGAGCATAGCTACTGTTAGCCTTGGTTGATTGGGTGGTAGCTTGGTCCAATCGACCAAGCAATCGACCACTTGAACAGTAAGCTGCAGAAACCTGATTTTTTATCTGAAACTCATCTTCCGGGATTCAAAACACTCTGGAATTTCAAGGATCATTAGGAACAGTAGTTTAAGACTACCTAGCATAGATTAGACACTAACAATGATAAAAAACAATACTTACTAATTCGGTAAAAAAACATAGTTTTCAATGAAAACATGCTATGAACTCAATAGAGGAACTAGAGATGATAAGATCTCATTCTAGTAGAACATAATAGAAGATCATACATGAACTAACATGCAAATAGTTCTAACATGCTAGAGAAATCAAATTGAAAGAATGATCATGGCTTCATGAAGAAATCATAAAATTCATAGCTATGATCAAGTATAAAGATCATTGGAATGAATGGAGATTCATTCCCAACCTTGAATGATGTAAAAAGAGGTGTTTGCAAGTATGCAATACCTTCTTCATGATCATAGTACAGAGATTAGATCATGCAAGAGTAAATCAATAAGAAAATAAGAGATTTTTAACCTTGAAGATGAACAAGAGATGAAGAACTTGAGATCTTGCAAGAGTTCTTCACAAACACCAAGGAGAGGCTTTGAGAGAGGCTTGCCACGTTCTCTAAGGGTTTTAGAAACAAAGGAGGCTAAGAAACATGTACTTTTATTATATAGAGCACCAAAAGACCTAAACAGAGGATCTTGGCAGATTCTGTCCTTGTTGGTCGATTGGCTGGTCAATTGGCCCAGTCGACCACCCAGTTGACCAAGCATGTCAGCAAGGCCAAAATAGGAAATTGAGGGCCTAAACCATATCCAAATCCAATGAGTTTCTCCCAACACACCATATGACTTACCAAGTATAGAGGAATGCCTTCAAATCATGTCCAACTACACTTTAAGTCCATCAATTAGTCTCAACATCATCAAGGTGCAGTTTCATTTCCTAATTTGTCAAAGCTTCCAAGTATGGAACACCATCATCAACTTCCATGGGTTCTAGGTCAAACACGATGTCTTCCATTGAGATGGCGCATAGTTGGCATCTTCCTTTACTTCGGGTCTTAAGACCTACAAACAACAGGGTTTCGAGTCATGGTTAAGGTCTGGTTTTCACATCCCTTTTGGACATTCCATGGCTGGGGTTTAGGTCACTGTCTCTCACATCACCATTGGTTTGAGTATTGGCACATGAAAAGGTTAAACTTAGCCCAGTGCAAGTCTTCTACTTAGTTATATCAAGTCAAAGTCAGATACTTCCATTCCTCGCCTCTCGCGATCCTTTCCAGTATCCTTCTCACTTGAGTCAGCGTATCCTATGGTTACAACCAAATCGGACTACGGACTCATCAACCCTATTGGTCATCCACAAATACTAAATGAGAATCTCTCATGTCCTCTCATGGGTTGGATACCGGTCTTGAGCGCCCATGAGCCCAAGTCTACTACTACAACCCTACCATTGAATGGCCCCCACAATGTGATCCATGTCCTCTCACGGGTTGGTTACCGGTCTTGAGCGCTCACAAGCCCACATTGTTGCCACAGGTTACTAGGTCTCATACCCTTCTGAATTGGGTCTGATATAATAGGGACATCCCAGCCAACACTGCTAGGCAAGCCCTAGATATGACAACCAATAATCTTGGAAAGAGTCAAAGGGCACCATAGGAAATGTCCCATACCACTTCCACTGATGTCCAAGGACAGAAATGTCAAAAGGACATTCCCCATTCCCAAATCATACCTAAACAATCATATTCCCAATTCAGTCACAACATACATAACTGATATTCCAATATATAGAAGAATACATGATCAATTACATAAGAGAATCACATGAACAAGATCTATTATACTTAAAGTACCTACAACAGTAATATCATAATAAGAAAATGTAAGAACAACAATAATCTCATGAAATTCCCAAATTAGAAACTAAGATCATGCAATCTAGGTTATTATGGAGACAACCGTCCTTACTTTAAATAGCTTCGAAGAATATTTCAAAGATCAAAGAGATTAGGTCCAAGGTTAGAAAACAAACCCTAAACAAGCATAATTTAGTCATTAGGAACAAGCCCTAGAAGAATGGAGGTCAAATGGATCAAGACGGACAGCAAAATCCACTACTGTCAGCTTGGCCAGCTTGCTGGGTCGATTGGCTCAGTCGACCCAGTGAACAGTACGCAGCAGAAATTATAATTTTGATCCGAAACTCATCTTCTGGGGTTCAAAACACTCCAAAAATTCAAAGGAATATTAGGAACAGTAATCTAAGACTAACTAGCATAGATTAAACACTAACAATGATCATAAACATGACTTTCTAAATTGATCAAAAACAAGGTTTTCATAGCAAGTAGTCCATAGATTCAATGGAGAGGCTAGAGAGAATAAGGATTCACTCTAGATAAATATCAACAGTAGATCAGAGATAAGAACTAAAATGAGAATAGATCTAACATGCTAGTGAAATCAAAGCACTAAGATTGATCATACATTCATGAAGATATCATATGATCTCTTCTTAGAATTAACCATGTAGATCATAGAAGTGTTGGAGTGAATGGGGATTCAGTCACAACTATAGAGATTGTGTTTGCAAGGATACAACACCATCTTCATAATCACATAGATGAAGAACAATCAATGAAGAGTAGATCAAAGAGTAGAATGAGAGATTACAATACCTGAATGAGGAACCAAGGATGAAGAACTTGAGAATTTGCAAGTAGATCTTCCACAACACCAAGAGAGGCTTTGAGAGAAGCTTCCCACATTCTCTACGGGTTTTAGAAACACGAAGTCCTATTAAATAGAGCATCAAAACCCTAATCAGAGGATCATAGCCAGGTCTTGTTAGCAGTGGGTCAATTGGCTAGTTGATTGGCCCAGTTGACCCACCAGTAGACCCAGGCTGACAGCAATCCCAAGTCAGGGAAATCAAGGTCCAAACCTCATTATTTTTGAATGGGCTTCTCCCAACTCATCATACAACTCTTCTAGCATAGAGGGGTACCTTCAAACCATGTCCAAATAAGCTCTATGTCCACCAACCAAGATCTTCTTCCTCAAGGTGCAGTTTCTTCTCTATTAAAGTTTCCAAGTATGGAACTCCATCATCAATTTCCATGGGTTCTAGGTGAAACACCATGTCTTCCATTGAGATGTCCCATAGTTGCCTTCTTCCTTCAATTCAGGTCTTCGGACCTACAAAAAACAGGGTTTTCGGGTTAAGGTTAGGGCTAGATTTCACATTTTCCCCGTTAAAAGAAATTTCGTCCTCTAAATTGAAAGCATACCTGGGCTTCCAAAAAGATGAGGAATCTTCTCCTTCATGTCTTCTTCCTTCTCCCAAGAAGCTTCTTTAGGGGTGTGATTCTTCCACCAAATCTTTACCAAAGGGATGATATGATTTTGCAATTGTTTGTCCTTCTTGTCTAGGATTTTGGCTGGCTCTCATTGTAAGAAAGATCAACACTAAGTCCTTCAGGTTCCCACTGTAGTATGTATTTCGGATTCTCTACGTATTGCCAAAGCATCAAAACATGAAACAGATTATGAACTCCAGCAAGAGATGGAGGTAAAGCCAAATGGTATGTGACGAGTCCAACCTTCTCAAGAATTTTGTAAGGTCTGATGAACTAAGGGCTAAGTTTTTCCTTAACATTGAATCTCATTACACCTTTCATAGGTGACACCTTCAGGAAAACTTTCTCCTCAACTTGAAATTCCAAGTCGGTCCTTCTCTTATCCGCATAAGATTTTTTCCTTGACTGGGCAGACTTGATCCTTTCTCTTATCAAGTCCACCATTGCACTTGTAACTTCAATCATTTCCAGACCTAAAACTTTTCTTTCACCAGTCTCAGTCCAATACAAAGGTGTCCTACAAGTGTTTCTATACAAAGCCATGAATGGAGCCATGCTTATTGTTGCTTGATAACTGTTGTTATAGGTAAACTCAACCAAAGCTAAGTGTTCATCCCAGTTGCCACCCATATCCACAATACAAGATCTAAGAATATCTTCCGAAATTTGAATTGTTCGCTTAGATTGTCCATTAGACTATGGATGATGAGCAGTACTCAAATTTAACTGGGTTCCCAAGGCTTTCTGCAAACTATTCCTAAACCTTGAGGTGAACCTAGGATCTATATCAAAAACAATACTCACAAGCACTTTGTGCAAATGAACCACATTGTCCACATAAAGCCTAGCTAGCTCATCCATAGTATGATTGTTCTTCATAAGAATAAAATGGGCTGATTTGGTCAACCTATCAACGATTACCCATACTGTATCATTGCCTTTACTTGTTTGGGGCAAGCTAGTTATGAAGTCCATAGTAATGTCTTCCCACTTCCAACTAGGAACAGGAAGGGGCTGTAGAAGTCCAGATGGTGGTTGATGAACGGCCTTCACACGCTAACAAGTCTCACACTTGGCCACAAAGTCTTCCACATCACCCTTCAAACCAATCCACCAAAAATGTTCTCTTAGGTCCTTGTACATCTTAGTACTTCTTGGGTGCACTGTAAAAATTGACTGGTGTGCTTCCTTCAAAATGTCCTTCTTAAGTTCATCAATAGCAAGCACACAAAGTCTTCCTTTAAACCACAAAGCACCATCCATAGACATACCAAAATCGGGATTCGACTCACGATTCAAAAAAATCTTTTCAATCTTCTCCTTCAATTCCAGATTAGAAGCTTGCAGAGCAAAAATTCTATCTCTAAGGGTGGATCTTGCCGTCATAGCAGAAAGAACAATTTCTAAACCTTCAGGAATAATTTCCAACCCAAGTTCCGAAATCGAAAACAACAACGGTCGACTCAAAGCATTCAAATCCAACTCTTTTCTTTTACTTTTCCTGCTAAGAGCATCGGCAACCACATTTGCTTTACCAGGGTGATACTAAATATCACAATCATAATCAGAGACCAATTCGAACCATCTTCTTTGTCTCATGTTCAACTCCTTTTGGGTAAAGAAATACTTTAGACTTTTATGATCTGTGAAGATAGCAATCTTTTCACGATACAGTTAATGTCTCCAAATCTTCAAAGTGAAGACAACAACGGCAAGCTCTAAATGTGAAACCCAGCCCAAACCTTGACCCGGAAACCTTGTTATTTGTAGGTCTAGTGACCCGAAGTAAAGTAAGAAGTCAGCTTTGGGCCATCCCAGTGGAGGACTTGGTGTCTGGCTTTGAATCCATGAGAGTTGATGATGAGGTTCTATTTATGGAAACTGAATCTTGATGAAGATCGGATTAGTTGATGGACTTGGAGTGCTCTCTATCATGGTTTGAAGGCATTTCTACCTATTAGGTAAGTCACTTGATATGTGTGCAAAACCTCTTTAGGATTGGATTTGATCTGGGTCTTCAATTCCCTGTTTAGGAGTTGCTGAACTGATTGGTCGATTGGACCAGTCGACCAATCCACTCAACCAATGGGTTCTGTCTTTGGCAATTAGGCCTTGCTTGCTCTATTTAAGTCCAATCTCAAGTCTACTTCGTATTTTCTGCCTCCAAACTCTTTGGAACGAACCAAAGACCTCTGCAAGTCATCTCCCTTGCATCCTTGGTGTTTTTCTTGACGGATCTTCGTCAAAACTCTTCCTCTTGCATCAAAGGTATGTCTACACTCTCATCTTCTCCTCCATCTCTGTTTTTCTTTCCTTTTTGAGTTGAGACAGTAGAGGAGATGCTGCATTCTCTGTTGCAAACATCTCTGGACTTGTCTCTCATGATCTTCCTAAGGATTAATGGCTAATGCAATGATCTTAACCATGATCATTGCAAGCTTTTGAAGGAATCATGATCAAATCATGATCTTGTCTTTGTTCATCTTTTGATTTAAATTCTGATCTTCTTAGATCTACTATATTGATCATGTTAGTAGTCAATTGCTGTGTTTTCTTTACATGATCCATGATCTATCAATCTCTAGTTGTTTCTCTTCTACCATACCATGCTTTCTTCATGAATCATGATAGTTATATCTATGGTAGGTTTTGTTTCCTTATTTAGATTTATGCTCTTAGGTCTATTTTCTTGAAGATCTAAGTATGCCTTCCATGATATCTTTATCTGAATCAATGATTCATTCTCCTATTGTTCTTGTCTATGATTTCTATCTTGAATTCTCCAAGAACCATGATTGATCTAATTATGGTAACTTTTTGTTTCCTAATTTGTATCTTGAAGACTTGATTCGATTAGTGTTTTGAGGTCCCCTATATGTTAGGATACTACTAATGTAGTTTACCCCTTGTTTAGTACCCTTTTGAACCACCAAATTCGGATATTATATCTTAAAACTCTGATTTTGTAGGCCACTGTCTTCATTGGTCGACTGATTGGTCGACTGGGGTAGTAGACCAATCCAATCGACCAATGAGTACAGCAACTCCAGATTTGGTCTGTTTTGGATGTTTTGATATCTTTTCTGTTAGGGATCTTTCCTAATATGTTGTATACACTTGTTTAGGACCTTCTTCTCAAGTTTGTTAAGATCTTACTTGATTTCTTAGGATTCCTTTGCAAGTTATAAAAGGTAAGGATGGTTACTTCTTTAACAACATAAATTGCATATCTTAGTTTCTATATTTGAATCTTGTTAATTTATTTCTTTAATTAGATTCTTATAATGTCATACTACTGTGGTACTGTCTTGATATCAGTAGCATTATTTATTTATATTGAATTGACTCATGTATGATTTACTTACCAGTTATATACAAGTTGATCGTAATTATTGATTTCTTTCCATATATGAAGTTACCATATATGTGATGTTATGAATTGATGCTTGTGTATGCTTAAGTATGGTTTGGAAAGGAGGGGTGTCCTTTTGACACTTCTGTCCTTGGACTACTTACGGGAATATTATGGGATGTTTCCGGAGATGCCCTCTGGACACCTTCCTAAACTGTTGGATGACATATTTAGGACTGTCTAGTAGTGTTTGGCTAGGATGTCCCGTTATGTCAGACCCGATTCGGAAGGGTATTGAGACCGAACGACCCGTGGTAGCAATGGGGATTCATGGGCGCTCAAGACCGGTAACCAACCCGTGAGAGGACAGGAATCACATTGTGGGGGCCATTTATTGGAGGATTGCATATGGATAGACTTGGGCTCACGGGCGCTCAAGACCGGTAACCAACCCGTGAGAGGACGTGAGAGCTTCCCGTTTACCATATGTGGATAACCAATAGGGTTGATGAGTCCGTAGTCAGGGACTATGAGGACTCTAGTGTGAAGGATACCGGAAAGGATCGTCAGGGACGAGGAATGGACGTATCTGGATCTGACTTGATGTAACTAAGTAGAAGACGTGCATTTGGCTAGGCTTTACCCTTACATGCGCCGGTACTTAGACCAATGGTGATGTGAGAGGGTGGTGATCTATACCCCCAGCCATGGAATGTCCCGAGGGATGCCGGACCCATTACCAACTGATGATGAGTGATTGAGACTTTCCTAAAGAAGTACGGTGCTATGACTTAAAGCATGTCTGCCAATAGAGACCAGCATATATAGAGTTGGATTCATACATTCATTGTTTGTCTCATACCATATTGCATCTATGTTTGTTTTGTAATCCCGCCATTTATGTAAGGTAACGCCCGGAACCCACCCTTGTACTGTTTGGGGTCGATGAAGAGCGCAAGGAGAAGAGGCATATCTCCGAAGGTGATTGCGGTTATGACAATTACCTTGAAGATCCCGCGAGTGGTTATGCTCGGTACGATGCTTAGTCCGGCCATAGAGTGGAAGCGCCCTTGTGCCATTTATGAGATTTATACTTATAGGGATATTGTCTATAAGATTGAGAACAATTTAGTTACCTATTGTACCTGCTATTGGGATTAGATTCTATCTTGTTTATTCTCTTTTAGAACTACTTTTCCGCTGGTTGTAGAGTGGGATTTCGCCTCACTTTACTTATCTGATTTAGACACTTTGATTATATTTAGTACTCTGATTTATATATGATT
Source organism: Hakea prostrata (assembly GCF_041222555.1). Lineage (NCBI taxonomy): Eukaryota > Viridiplantae > Streptophyta > Magnoliopsida > Proteales > Proteaceae > Hakea > Hakea prostrata. The sequence goes on from NC_142606.1 coordinate 26,504,329, forward strand.
CATTCTTTCCTTATTTGGATCTATGGTTTATCTTTTGCACTTCGATTATTATTGTTCATGATTATGTTATTGTTTATGTGGGAGGTTGATTACTCGATACCTGATCTTCGGGCTGTGGATCACACTCTCGGGTATGCCAGATTGGGTACCGGCTGGGAGGATGTGACACTAAATCTTGAGTGGGATAATTCCGCTCTATTCCTTCAATTTCCAAGAGGCATAAGCTACCACTTTGACATGTTGCATCATTACGCAACCCAAACCAATCTTTGACGCATCAGTGTAGACTGCCAAACCACCAGAGTCATCAGGTATAGTCAAAATCGGGGCACTTGTCAATCTATCCTTCAATTCTTGAAAATTCTTTCACAAGCGTCGGTCTAAACAAACTTGTCTTCTTTTCTAGTTAGTTTAGTCATAGGAGCAGCCAACCTAGAAAAGTTCTCAATAAATTTCCTGTAGTAACCCGCCATTCCTAGAAAACTTCTTATTTTTGTCACAGTCTTCGGTCTATCCTAGTCGGCAATTGCTTTCACCTTTTCAGGATCAACACGAATACCTTTAGTTGAAACCACATGGCCGAGGAATACTACCCTTGACAGCCAAAAGTCACACTTGCTAAACTTAGCATAAAGCTTCTTTTCTTTCAACCTTTGCAAAGTGAAACTAAGATGTCTTGCATGCTCTTCTTCATTCTTTCAGTAAATCAAGATTTCATCAATGAAAACAATCACAAACTTATCAAGAAAATCATGAAAAACTCGATTCATAAGATCCATGAACAAAGCATAAGCACTAGTCAAACCAAAGGGCATGACTCTAAACTCATAGTGGCCATATCTCGTTCTGAAGGATGTCTTGAAAATGTCACTAGACTTCACCTTAAGTTGGTGATATCGAGATCTCGAGTCAATCTTTAAGAACACGGCTGCACCTTTCAACTGATTGAAAAGGTCCTCAATCCTGGGCAGCAGATATCTATTCTTAATGGTCAACTTGTTCAACTCCCGATAATCAATGCATAGACGCATGCTACCGTCTTTCTTCTTCAAAAAACAAGATCGGAGCTCCCCAAGGTGATACACTTGGCTGTATAAATCCTCTATCGAAGAGCTCATTCAACTGGTTCTGTAGTTCCTTCAATTCAGTAGGTGCCATTCTATATGGGGCTTTAGATACTGGAGCAGCTCCTGAAATCAAATCAATCGAAAACTCCACATCTCTATCAGGAGGCAATCCTGACAAATCATCCAAAAAAACATCCTGAAAATCACAAACTACCTTGACTTCCATAAACTTCTTCTCTTCCTTGACCTTGCTTCCAGATGAAGCACTTTCCACTAATGCACATACTTGCATCCATGCGGCCAAAGTCTTCTTACTAACTCTTCCTTGGTCACCTTGAAATTCAAAAACTGAATTTCCACCAATCTGAAATTGAATCTTCCTTGAAGAACCAAGAATTACAGCTTTATGGGCTATCAACCAATCTATATCCAGAATAACATAAAAGTCCTTCATGTTAAGGAGCACTAATTTGGCTTTTAGATTCTTCTCACCAACCAAAACAGGACATTCTTCTAACACTTTATCTAGTTTCACCACAGATCTAGTAGGAGTACTAATCATCAAACAACTAGATAGATTCTTGGGTGTCAAGTCAGTCTTTCTAACAAATGCAGATGAAATGAACAAATGAGATGCACCCGTATCAAAAAACACAAATGTGAATAGAAGTGACTAACCATGTACTTGTCACAACTTCATGATTCGCATCTTGTTCACTACCAGATATATTGAACACTCTTCCAGACGGAGGGACAGGAGCACTCTTCGCTACAGGAGCAGATGGTTGATTCATCTTCCAAGTGGAAGCACTAGCGAAGTGTCCGGTCTGCTTACAGAAAAAGCAAACAGGATCCCTTGGCATAACTGGAGGTACTGCCACTGGAGGCTTCTAAATCATTTGGTTTAGAATTCACATTCACTGGCCTAGTAGCTGGAACATTCATTGCTTGTTTGTTCCCGCTGAATTGATTCTGCTGACCGGCCTATGCAAATCCTGAACTCTGACCTACACTCCTCGTAAAATCCGGCCCAAACCTAGCCAGGACACCCTATTTGTTTTGGGTGAAGAAAGACTTGTTTGATGTTAGACCTTAAATTTGGACCTTGATTTCAGTGTTATTATCTTTGAAAGCCTTAGGAAGTCATGCCAGACCTTTCCCTTAGGGTAGACCTGTAATATCTGGCCTTATCCTAACCTTGACCCAGCCCGGAATCTGTTATGTTTGTAGGTCCGAAGACCCGAAGTGGGGGGAAAAGAGACTTGTGGACCCTTTTGGTTGATGATTTGGTGTCGGAGCCCAAGCCCATGGACATTAACGATGATGCCCCTCACTTGAGAGCATTGTCAATGTTAGTTTTGAATCTGCGCACCAAAGAGGGGGGAATTAGTTGAAATACCTAATGAACTCTTGTGCTCAATCCGAAGGTATTTCCCAAAACGAGACTTATTTATGGACTTGTAGGAGAAAAAACCACTCAATTTGACCCCATATAGCCCTCCAAATCCCTGTCCGAAGTTGCTGAACTATGTCTGGCAAAATCCTGCTTGCGCGTCGAATAAGGAGAGCTTAGTTGGTGGATCTAGTGAACTCCCATGCTTTATACAAAGGTATTTCTGGAAACTAGACTTCTTATTGACTTGCAGAAGAAAACCTCACTCAATTTGACTCCATATAGCCCTCTGAATCCTTGTCCGAAGTTGCTAAACTATTTCTGGATTTTCTGTTGAAATCTGTTTTTGTCGATCCTCTTTGGTCGATGCCATCAACCAAAGAGCATCGACCAAAGTAGCCCAGATTCGAGAAAAAGATGCTTTTTGGATATTCCTTCCTCTATTTAAGTGAAACCTCGAACCTAGAACCATATTTTACTCATTTCAACACCTGAGAACGTGGGTAGACTCCTCTTAGGCTCCTCCTTGGCTTGGGTGATGATCTTCTACAAGAATCATTGTCTCTCTTCTCCAACTATCATCTTCTAAGGTATGATTCTCTCTCTTGCTCTCTATCCTACCCACTTCTCTTCTTCTTTTTACTGATGAGACCATGGCCGAGGTGCTGCAACCTTGCAAACACCTTGCCATGAATGTCTCTTCCCATTTATACTTGTTTTTCCTTCATTCTTGCTATGCCTCACTTGCATCTTGATCCTTGCATATGCATTACCATGATTCTTTGCTTAAAAACTTGAATTCTTAAACTAGACTGAAATGTGGAGTATGATTAGCCTAACTTATAGCCTGCAATTGATTGTAATCCTGTTCCTAACCCATTCCCCAACTTATTCTCTAGCTTCCCTTTCAATTTCATCGATTTCTCATAAATGCTAGGATTCTTGTCTTTAAAACATAGGACCTCAATTTGGGGTTTTTCATTTGGACCATTGGATTGTGATAATACTTGCTAGGTAGTGTTCTTACATTGTTATTAATCATCCCTCCAAGTTTCGGATCGATCCGAGCCCCGGAAGACCAATTTCGGACCAAAATCCCCAAAACCCATTATGCAGCCCCGAAGACAATTTTGGTCTATCCTCCTTGGTCGATGCCATCGACCAAACTTGTTGCTGACAGCAACCTCAGCCAGTTTTGACCCGTTCGACATCCGATCTTCCCAATTTCTTCTCTAACCTCTTATTTATGTTTGTTTAGGGTCTTAACACTATTATTGGATCATTCCTTTGTGACTCTTGGATTGTCATTGACTCAACTTAAGGTAAGGATAGTTATTACTATAATTACATGGATTACGTGAATTATGCCTCTATGTTGGAAACTTGATAGATTCACATTAATTGTTGTATTTCTAACATCATATGACTGCTGTATATACTTCAAGACAGTAGTACCATGTTATATATCATTTTGGTTATCATGATTATGTATTCTTATTAATTACATATGTGATTGATCATACTATATTATATCTCGTTTCATATGATGAAATATCATTTATGTATGATGTGATAGAATTGAGAATGTGATTGAATAGGTATGATTTGGGATTGGGGAATGTCCTATTGACATTTCTGTCCTTGGGCATTGAAGGTAATAGTATGGGATGTTCTATGAAGATGCCCATCGACGCTTTCTCGAATTATTAGATGACATACATAGGACTTGTCTAGATGTATGGCTAGGATGTCCTTGTTGTATCAGACCCTAATAGGAAGGGCATTGAGACCGAACGACCCGTGGTAGTAATGTGGATTTGTGGGCGCTCAGACTGGTAACCATCCCGTGAGAGGACATAAATCGCATTGCGGATACCTGAAAGGGGCCATTTATTGGTAGGGTTGCAAATGGCTAGACTTGGGGCTCACGGGCGCTCAAGACCAGTAACCAACCCGTGAGAGGACGTGAGAGTTTCCAGTTTACTATTTGTGGATGACCAATAGGGTTGATGAGTTCGTAATCCGGGATTACGCTGACTCTAGTGTGAAGGATACCGGAAAGGATCACCCGGGGCGAGGAATGGACGTATCTGGATCTGAGTTGATATGACTGACTAGAAGTGTGAAACCCAGCCCAACCGACCCGGAAACCTGATTTGTAGGTCCGATGACCCGAAGTAAAGAAGAAGTCGGCTCGGGCCCCCCCGAGGGGGGGGGGGGGGGGGGGGGGCAGGAAGGGGGGGGGGGGGGGGGGGGGTGTTGGTAAAAAAAGACGAAGAAGGGAAAAAGAAAAGAGGGGGGGGGGGGGGGCGCCCCCCCCCCGGCTGGGGCGCCCCCCCCCCCCAGGCGGTGCGCCTGACGGGAAACCCCAGGTTGGATGATCCGGGCCTCAACCGGGCCTTGTCGCAGATGGCGACTGGGCCGGGGCGGACAACCACGACAAGGGGGCGGCAATAGGGATCGCTCATAAGTCTAACCCGAGCCACCGAGCGCCCCAAACCCCGGAACGAACCAAAGACCGCAAGTCACCGCATCGGAGTTGGGGATCGGAACCTGCATCAAAGGAGCACCTCCCACACGTCCGAGTGAGACGAGAAGAGAGGACCGGAAACAGAACAGTCCAGATCATCCAAGGATTTAAGGCAGAACAAGACTAACCAGACAGAAGCTGAAGGATTCAGACAAACCAGATTAAGAACCAACGAACCGATCGGACAGAGGAGGGAAGGGGCAGATCCATAACCAAGAACAGTGCCCACCACATGTGCTCAGAGAGAAGAAAAGGAAGATCATAGATTATGCTCAAGCCACCAGAAGACCAGCATGTTAGATACCGAAAGAAGATCCACAGCGGACAAAACATCAAGAAGGAAAGGAAGCCAAGGATCGAAGAGAAGGGAGGCCCAGAGAATACACGATAAGACCGAAGACCCGAACCAAAAGGATCATATAAAAGAAGAGAGGGACGATTGGGACGGACCACGACAACCAGAAATGAGTACAGAAGAATGGGGGATATGAATAAGCTAGGGACCAAAGGATATACGAGGACTCAAGTGCCAAGATACGATTCAGGATCGAGATAAAAGGAAGGATGGATCAAAAAGATAGCAGAAAGAAGAAACAAAAGCCAAATAGATAAAGATATACTATGGAAACGATTAAGAGCATACATCAATGAATGCTCAGATGATTACACCAAGTATACAAGGATGTAAAAGATTCTCCAATAGGAGACCAAAGGAGATATGAAGAGAGGTAGCAGAGGTGGAAAGGAGAGGGGAACGCGGACTACACGGGAATATTATGGGATGTTTCCGGAGAGGGAACCCCAAAGGGAGACAAAAGGAGCAGAGGGGCAGGAGCCGAGGACCCAACGGAGGGGAGAGACGAAGACCCGGGAGCAAGGGGACAGGGGAAGACGGAACAACCGGAGAGGACAGAAAAGGGGGAGGGAGGGGAAGGAGACGGGCACGGGGAAGAGGAAAAGGAGAGGAGGAGAGCGACCAAGGGAAACCAAAGGGGAGAGCGAGCCGAGGGCGAAGGAACGGACCAGGGAAGGAACGGAAAGGAGGGGACGAGGAAGGAAGACGGACGACGAGAACAAGAGAAGAGAGGCAGGAACCGACAGGCCAGACAACAAAGGGGAGAGAGGGGAAACGAAGGGCCGAGGGAGAAGGACAACAAGGCAAGACCGAAAGAGGAGAGAACCAAGAAAAAGGGAGGAGGAGGGACCAAAGAAGAGGAGAAAAGAAAAGAGACCAGAAAAGAGAGAAAAAGGAAAAGAAGAGGGAAGAAGAAGGAAAGACGAGAAACAAGACAAGGAGACAGAGAGAGAAACAGAGGAAGGAAGGGAAGAGAAAAGGAAGGGAGACCAAAAGAAGAAGGGGGAGGAGAGAGGAAGAGGGAAGGGCAAGAGAAAAAAGGAGGAAAAGGAGAAAAAGAAAGAGAGGGAAGAAGAAGAGAGGGAGAAAGGGGAAAAGAAAAAAAAAAAAAAAAAGAACCGAGAGATGAGAAGATGAGGGGAGGTGATAGAACGAGGGCGGGATAATGGAGGATAGGGTACGGGGGAGGGCGTGACAAGAAGACTTGCATTGGGCTAGGCTTTACCTTGACATGCGCCAATACTTATACCAAATGGTGATGTGAGAGAGTGGTGACCGAATCCCCTACCATGGTTTGAGAGGACTTTACCCAACTACCACGACAGTCCCAAGATACGGAATGGGTTGAGGGGGAGTGACTGACGACCCAAAGAAGTATGGTGCTATGACTTAAAGCATGTCTACCAATAGAGACCAGCATACATAGAGTTAGATTCATACATGCATCATCTGTCTCATATCATATTGCATCGTACTATGTTCTGTATCAAGTAATTTATGTTATTATGGAATGGCATGCCTTGCTGAGTTCTTTTGAACTCACTCCTTTTTGCAATATCTTCTATTAGACTTTTTGCAGGTACTACTACTGTTGACTATGATGGTCAACACTATGAAGACCAAATGATAATTCTTACACTAATGATTTGGCGATTACATTGGTGAAGACTATCAGTACGAGACTGATATTTGTCAGGAGCAGATTCGGCCTGGTCTAGTTTCTTATGATTTTGTTATTGAGGAAACATTGTATAAGTTAGAAGAAACTGTAACTTAGTTGCGTATCTTTTCTTTCCCTTCTTTTGAGAACTGGTTGTAACCTGTACTTTATCTCGATCTACCTTCCGTTGTTATTGTAGAATGGGTTTATGCCTCATTCCCATTTTGATTTTTTATTTTATTGGTATCTTTTCCGCACTCTGATGTTCTTTTGTGATCCTTCTGAGGTCCTTTATTGACTTTTATTATAAATGTAATTGAATACAAAGATTTGTTCTTGCTTTTGATTATATTATTGTGCTAAGTGGCTATGATCATTCCTAAACTTGATCGGCGGGACTGTGGATCACTTCCCTGAGTAATTCAGATAGGGTAACCCCTGGGTAGATTAGGGCGGGATGTGACACTCCTAGGCTGAAAAGCAGGAGTAGGGTATGGTGTAGGTCTAGTGAATCTCCTTTCTGATTTGTAAACAAAACCGGGATTTCTTTGTTGCCATGGCCTCTGCACACAAGTGTTATCCCTCTTAGTCTCTTCCAACTTCTTTGCATTCTGAAAAATCTTGGCATAGTTGTCAATAGGATGAACAACAAGATAAGCCCTAATTGTAGGTTGCAATCCCTTGAAGAATTTCCTTGCCTTCGCATGATCAGGTTTTATAGATTCAGAAGTAAAGAAAAAGGGTTCTTCAAACTTCTGTTGGTAATCCAGCACATATAGAGGTCCTTGCACAAGAGCCATGAACTCGGCTTCCTTGGCATCTTTCACTGCTTCGGGGAAATAGTTCTTACAAAAAGCTTCCTTAATATTTCCCAAGTAACCACACCAGCATGCAAATCTTCAAGAATCGGATGGGTGGAGGTCCACCAGGCATTAGCTTCATGTTGGAGCTTCTGTTCAGCAAATAGAATCTTCTGTGCTTCAGAACATTGTAGAGTATCCTTCATAACACCAGTAACGGTAGGCACTTACAACTTCAGAAAACTCTCCATCAGTCGGGTATGGGGAGTTCCTGCTAATCTTTCCGCATTTGGAACAGTGACATGAGGTTTTCCATAAACAACAATACGGGTCTCATTATGAAGAGTCATAAAACTTGTCATCATCTGGTTGAATTGCGTAGCTTGTTGTTGCATGATATTGCCCATGATGTTGGCAATATCTCGAAAACTTCCCACTGCCAGAGCATCAGGTGGATCAGTAGCAGTCTGGCCATTCAAATGAGTCTGATGGCCAAGGGTACCATCAGGTATGGTCCCATTAAAAAAACCATCATTCTCATTGCTGCCAGTACCAACATTGCGATTCCTCAAAGTAAACATTCTACAAGAACTGAAAAGAATCAAAACACCGAAAATTGAAGATTCATCAATATCCACTTGATCAAAAGCTTGGAAAATTTATTCCAGGCTTAGAATCATCAATATAGTCATCAAATAATCAATCATGGGTCCAAAAATCAATTTTTCCAAAATTCAATAGAAATTGGGCATTTTGTCTCTGTGGGTCGATTGCTTGGTCGATTGACTCAGTAGACCCACCAGTCGACCCAAGCAACACTATGCGCAGATTTCAGCTTTTAGACTCATTTCTTCATATCAACACACTTCAACTTCAAAACAGTTGAGAGAGGGCTCTGGGGAAAGATTGTCCAAGACTTCCAAAGTCTAATCAAGGTGGTTTAGGTCTTCTTCATCAACACTACAACACACTTTGATCATCATTACAAGGTAATCCCCAAACTTCTCTCTCAAAAGCTCCCAAACTTGCTTGCATTTGCCAAAAATCATGAGATACTTGTTGCAATAGTTAGGAATCATGTCCAGGAACACTTAGAAACATGCTTCATGTAATTTTAACACAATGCCATGCTTCTACAACAAGTTCTAACAAAAAGAAGCTCACTTTCACTATTCACTCAACCGAAAATCCCCTTTTTGAAAAACTTCAACCATTTTCAAGCCAAATCAATTTCTACATGCTTGAAATGATATGGTAGATGTGTGCATGCAATTTGATTGAACCAATTCAAAATTCCAAAAATTCAATTTTGACTTAAAAAGCCAAATTCCCTTTTCCTTCTTGCTGAATTTTACCTTTAGACCATGCATATGATGGATTTTTCTCAAACAAACCTTCTTAGCATGTTATTCCAAGTATTATGCACATGCTAGTATGTTCAAATCATAATTTTGCCAAAATCTAAAATTTCTGAAAAATTAGGAAAACGCCCTTCTTGCTGATTCGCAAAAACACTAACATCAAACTTCTTTTGTCTTATCAACAGATATCCACATCATGCCACCACAAGGACGACATATAGGTGGTAGGAGAGGTAGAGGTAGGGGTAGAGTACCACTCCTAGAGCCACAGGATGTGGTCATACATCGAGATCGCTTTGTCACTCCATAGGCAGAATTCCTGTACGAGGCCTACTTCGAGCATTGTTGTATTGAGTAAGGTCGGTTACTATGATTACAGCAGCTTAGGACATTTTAGATCCAATTGAGGTTTGATACCATGCAGTGGACTCATCTATTCACTGCGGATCTACCAGTATATCTGGAGTTAGTGAGGTTGTTCTTCTGCAACCTATCGTCTTTTACCGAGGGTAACATCAGGGATCATCTTCAGTTGGTCGTAGAGATTGGGTCCAAAAGACACAGATTAGATTCTCCACTCGTACACTGGCAGAGATTTTCTAGGTACCTTACTATCCGCATGAGTGCGTATGGATACCTATGGGAGATGAGGTAGATTTCCTTTCTACTTCCCTATGAACTTCACGAGATCTGCTCTACCCTTTGGATCGACAAGTGGTGTCACAGTCCGTGGACCAGTCCTAGGATGACACCTGTTGCTAGAGTCATCGGTCGCATTGTGGGCCATAACATCATACAGAAAGTCGGGCATCACCACAGGGTATCAATGATGGAGGCTTTAGTGATATATCACATCTACATGGGGTTCGAGATAGAGTTGTCTTTTTCATCCAGAACACCATGATAGAGATAGTAGAGCATCCGGGTGTGCGGAACCGTTGCTTTAGGCGGCTTTTGACACTTATCTTCAGGCATTTCGAGGTGAGATTGGAGGATACAGAGGTGCGTACTGGAGATTTAGGCTATGCCATTGGGACGAGGACCATTGGTCAGATGCAGCTCAGTCATGCTGTGAGATTGAAGGGTGAGGATGATGATGAAGATGAGGGTGACGAGGAGGACACCGAAGATGAGGGTGATGCTGGTCTAGATATTGATGACTAGGCAGGAGATGATACAGAGATGCATGAGGCTGATCCAGCTCATCATGAGATTCCCGCATCATCACACTTCGAGGTCGGAGGTCCTTCACACACAACTCCTGAGGCACTAGACTTGTATGCTCAGATGCTTACTATGACTTCCATTCTGGAGAGGATGGAGGTCAGACAGGAGCATATACACAGTAGACAGGAGAGGATGGAGTAAAGACATGAGAGGATGGAGTCTCAGCTCACTCAGATTGCAGATGATGTTAGGACACACAAAGATCAGAGACGGTCTCCTGGATAGATTGTACTAGGATTTCTCTTTTACACTTACTGATGTAACTCTTTGTAAAAACTACCTAATATTAATGAAGTTCCATTTTGTTTCACTTTGTTGTTGTGTATTATGCATTTCTTTTATTGCATTAAGTGATGTTTGTTAACTTGTAATTATTGTGCATTATTCAACAAACATATTATGCTTCATTATTTAAGTTTCTAGTCCAAGTTCTCTATTATTCACATCTAAGAATACTTGAGTCACTTTTAGATCTATGACTCAGGAATGTTCCATTATTGTTTCCTATGGTTAGGATTATCCTTGAACTGTGGGCTCTGATACCACTCTGTCACATCCACCCAGCCGGTACCCCATCTGGCATACCTGAGTGTGTGATCCACAGCCCCGAAGATCAGTATCAAGGAAACCAACCTCCCACATTCATAATAATATAATCAAGAACAAGACTATTCAATGTTATACTATATTAACCGAGAGATTAAGACAATATTTGAAAGAATAACAATATAATCAGAGTGCAGAAAATGATACCAATATAATAAATCAAATGTAGAGGGTCGCGGAAAATCACTCTACAAGTACAACGGAATGTAGCTCAAAACTAAAAAGAAAGATTATAACTAATTCCCAAAATAAAAGCACTACAAAAGAAGTATAAAAAACTAAACTAGTGTCTCTTTAAGCCTATAGAGAACACTTCTAAAAGTAACAGTCTCAGAATCTAGATAACATGTAACTAGTACATGAGTATTACTAATCCTGATACGATACTCCTTCACCCAAGAATTCTTCACTGTCGTAATCACCGTAGCCAACACCTTGGGTGTGGTATGCGTCATCCACTTGTGCTTCATAGTACTGGTTTTCAAGTTCATCAGTACATGCAAGATAGTCTAACAAAGATATTTGCAAAAAGGAGTGAGTTCAAAAGAACTCAGCAAGACAGTTTATTCCACAATAACATAATAAAGCATGATAGTAGAACATAACAGATGCAAGATGATATGAAACAAACAATGCATGTATGATTTGAACTCTATGTATGTTGGTCTCTATTGGCGGTGTCACATCCACCCAGCCAGTACCCTATCTGGCATACCCGAGTGTGTGATCCACAGTCCACAAGATCCAATATTTAGTAAAATCAACCTCCCACATTCACAACAATATAATCAAGAACAAGACTAAATCAAGGTTAACAATATTATTCAAATGAATCAAAGTAAAGTAACGAGATAATCATCAAAGTGCGAAAATGATACCAATAGATATATAAAATCAAATGTAGAGTGAGGCGGAATCTCACTCCACGAGTACATCGGAATGTAGTTCGAAAGTCAAAGGAGATTACAACTGATTCTAAAGACAAGATAGAAAGATATAATCTAACTAAACTAAAGTCTATTCTAATTTATAAAGAACCTCTTCATAAACATAGACTTCATCTATCACGCTAGACGCTCCCACTCCACAGTAGAGCTAATCTTGGTAACAAGTGAGACCACTCGAGGAATCCTCAAGGTAATATTCATAGTTGCCAACACCTTGCGTATGGTACGCTTTTTCATCTTGCGCTTCTTCATATTGTGCTTCATAGCCATCAAGGCCTGCAGAATAATCTAACAATGTTGTACAAAAGGAGTGAGTTTCAAAAGAAACTCAGCAAGGCAAGTAATTCCATAATAGCATAAATAACATGATCGCATAAACAAAGCATAATGTGATATGATATGAGACAGACAATGCATGTATGAATCTAACTCTATGTATGCTGGTCTCTATAGGTAGACATGCTTTAAGTCATAGCACCATACTTCTGTAGGAAGGTCAATCACTCCCCCTCAGCCATCTTGGCATCTTGGGTTTGCCGGTGGTAGTTGGGTCTTGCATCCCTCTTGGACATTCCTTGGTTAAGGGTTTAGGTCACCTCTCTCTCACATCACCATTGGTCTAAGTATTGGCGCATGTCAGGGTAAAGCCTAGCCCAATGCAAGTCTTCTACTTAGTCATATCAACTCAGATCCAGATAGGTCCATTCCTCGCCCCTGGCGATCCTTTCTAGTTTCCTTCACACTAGAGTCAGCATAGTCCCAGACTACAGACTCATTAACCCTATAGGTCATCCACATATAGTAAATGGGAAGCTCTCATGTCCTCTCACGGGTTGGTTATCAATCTTGAACGCCCATGAGCCCAAGTCTATCCATATGCAACTCTACCCATACATGGCCCCCACAATGTGTTTCATGTCCCCTCACGGGTTGGTTACTAGTCTTGAGCGCCCATAAATCCCCATTGCTACCACGGGTCGTTCGGTCTCAATACCCTTTCGAATCGGGTCTGACATAACAGGGAATATCCTAGCCAAACACTGTTAGACAAATCCTAGGTATGAAACCAATAATTCGGGAAAGTGTCAAAGGGCAACATTGGAAATATCCTATACTACTCTCAATGAAGTCCAAGGACAGAAATGTCAAAGGACATTCCCCAATCCCAAATCATACCTAAACAATCACAATCATAATTCAGTCATATCATCCACGACATATATCTCATCATATGAAAGAGTATAATAAGACAATATCGAAATAATGAGCAACATACATGAATAAGTATTCATACATGATCCAAGTACATAAAGTAAATAAGGAAATAAGATCCTATTGTACTTACAACATTCATATCATAATAGAAACTAACATAACAGTAGCAAATCTAAGTAGTTCCCAAATTAGAAACTAAATCTATGCAATCTATGTTAATATGGTAACAACTTTCCTTACCTTAATTAGGTTCGAATATATTCCGGACGGACAAGAGGACGAATCCAAAGGTAGCAAATAAACCCTAGAATAGCATCACACAATCATTAGGAACTAGTCCTAAAAGAATAAGCATCAATTGAATCGAAACGGACGAAGAAATCCAATTCTGTTCTTGCGGGTTGATTGGCTAGGTTGACTGAGTCAGTCTGCCCAAGAGCAAATCCGAATCCAAAAAGAGAATCTTGATCTGAAACCTATGCTACATAATCCGGAATGCAACGAAACTTGGAGAGAATGTCTAACACAATAGTCTAAGACTAAAAAGCATAATTTAGAAATCAAACAACCATTAAAACCATTACTTACTAATTTGAAATCATAGTTTCTATTTTGGTAAAAATCATGGGTTTCATTGGAAACATGCTATGAATGAAATAGATGATAAGGTCTCATTCTAGTACAAGAACACGATAGATCATAGGTATGAATAATCATGAAGAGGCATCTACAATGCTAGAATAAATGAAAATAAGAATATGATCATAGTTTAAGAAGAAATCATAAAAATCATATAAAGAATGAATAAGATGATCATGGCACAAGAGAATGAAAAGAGATTGTAAAGATATGACTACAAGGTTGCAGCATCTTCATCATAATCTCAGTTCAGAGATGAGAGTGATCATGGAAAGAATGAATCAAGAACACAAAAGATTGAATACTAACCTTTGATTGAAAAACAAGAGAGAGAGTTTGCAAGATTGCAAGATTAGGTCTTCTTCCACACTTTTGGAGGCTTGGAGATGAGTTCCCTTCATTCTCTAAGTGCTTTGGAGGCTAGGGATACTAAAATCACGAAGTCATGGGGTATATATAGCAACATAACCTAAACAGAAGATTCTGCTCGAGTTCAACATCTCTGGGTCAATTGGCTGGGTAGCCTAGCCCAGTTGACCCAAGCAGTTGACCCAGGCAGACAGAAATCAAAAGACAGGGATTTGAGGGCCTTCCACTACTCGGAATCAAACGAAACTTTAAACACATATTCTATAACTTACCTAGCATGGAAAAATGGCTTTAAATCATATCCCACCAAGCTCTATGGTCATCAACCAATCTTCTCTTCATCAAGGCATAGTCTCTTTTCTATATCCAACACTGTCTTCAAGTATGGGGTATCATCTTCAATCTCCATAGGTTCGGAGTCGAACACTATGTCTTCTACTAATATGGCCCATAGTTGACTTTCACTTCTACTTCGGGTCTTCGGACCTAGAGACAATAGAGTATCCGGGTTAAGGTTAGGGTCGGGTTTCACAGGCGGACATGCTTTGGTTATAACACCATACTCCTCTGGGTAGGTCTCAAATCACTCTCCCTCAACCATCTCGGTATCTTGGGTTCTCTGGTGGTACTTGGGTCTTGCAACCCTCTCAGACATTCCATGGCTGGGGTTTAGGTCACCGCTCAATCACATCACCATTAGTCTGGGTATTGGCGCATGTCAAGGTTAAACCTAGCCAAATCCAAGTCTTCTACTTAGTTATATCAAGTCAGAGTCAGATACTTTCATCCTTTGCCTCTCACGATCCTTTCTGGTATCCTTCTCACTAGAGTCAGCGTATCCTATGGCTACAACCAATTCGGACTACAGACTCATCAACCCTATTGGTCATCCACAAATAGTACATGGGAAGCTCTCATGTCCTCTCACGGGTTGGATACCGGTCGTGAGTGCCCATGAGCCCAAGTCTACTACTACAACCCTACCAATGAATGGCCCCCTTAATGTGATCCATGTCCTCTCACGGGTTGGTTACTGGTCTTGAGCGCCCACAAACCCACATTGTTGCCACGGGTTACTCGGTCTCAATACCATTCTGAATCGGGTCTGATATAACAGGGACATCCTAGCCATCACTGCTAGACAAGCCCTGGGTATGACAACCAATAATCTAGGAAAGAGTCAAACGGCAGCAAAGGAAATGTCCCATACCACTTCCACTGATGTCCAAGGACAAAAATGTCAAAAGGACATTCCCCATTCCCAAATCATACCTAAACAATCACATTCCCAATTCAGTCACAACATACATAACTGATATTCCAATATATAGCTTATACATGATCAATGTAATAAGAGAATCACATGAACAAGATCTACTGTACCTTAAAGTACCTACAATAGTAGTATCATAATAAGAAAATATAAGAACAACAGTAATCTCATGAAATTCCCAAATTAGAAACTAAGATCATTGAATCTAGGTTATTATGGAAACAACTATTCTTACCTTAAATAGCTTTAAAGAATATTTTGGAAATTAAAGAGATTAGGTCTAAGGTTAGCAAACAAACCCTAAAGAAGCATAATTCAGTCATTAGGAATAAGCCCTAGAAGAATGGAGGTCAAACGAATCAAGACGGACAACAAAATCCACTACTGTTAGCTTGGCTAGCTTGCTGGGTAGATTGGCTCAGTCAACCAGGCAGTCGACCCAGTGAATAGTATGCAACAGAAATCAAAATTTTGATCTGAAACTCATTTTCTGGGATTCAAAACACACTGAAAATTCAAAGGAATATTAGGAACAATAATCTAAGACTAACTAGCATAGATTAAACACCAACAATGATCATAAACATGACTTTCTAAATTGATCAAAAATAAGGTTTTTATATCAAGTAGTCCAAAGATTTAATAAAGAGGCTAGAGAGAATAAGGATTCACTCTATATGAATATCAGCAGTAGATCAGAGATAAGAACCAACATGAGAATAGATCTAACATGCTAGAGAAATCAAAACAATAAGATTGATCATACATTCATGAATGTATTATATGATCTCTTCTTAGAATTAACCATGTAGATCATAGAAGTGTTGGAGTGAATGGGAATTCACTCACAACTATAGAGATTATGTTTGCAAGGATGCAACACCATCTTCATAATCATAGAGATGAAGAACAATCAATCAAGAGTAGATCAAAGAGTAGAATGAGAGATTACAATACCTGAATGAGGAACCAAGGATGAAGAACTTGAGAATTTGCAAGTAGATCTTCCACAACACCAAGAGAATCTTTGAGAGAGGCTTCCCACATTCTCTACAGATTTTAGAAACAAAAGAAGCTAAGAAACACAAAGTCCTATTAAATAGGGCATCAAAACCCTAATTAGAGGATCATAGCCAGATCTTGTCAGCAGTGGGTCAATTGGTCTAGTCGACCCACTAGTCGACCCAGGCTGATAGCAAGCCCAAGTTAGGGAAATCAAGGTCCAAACCTCATTATTTTTGAATGGGCTTCTCCCAACTCATCATACAACTCTTCTAGCATAGAGGGGTACCTTCAAACCATGTCCAAATAGGCTTTAGGTCCATCAACCAAGCTCTTCTTCATCAAGGTGTAGTTTCTTCTCCAACTCTAACAAAGTTTCCAAGTAAGGAACTCCATCATCAATTTCCATGGGTTCTAGGTGAAACAACATGTCTTCCACTGAGATGGTCCATAGTTGCCTTCTTCCTTCATTTCATGTCTTTGGACCTACAAACAATAGGGTTTCTGGGTTAAGGTTTGGGCTGGATTTCATAGAACCAATACTACGAGAGCATAGTGGATGACTCATATAGTTCCCATGGTGCTGGCTGTTATGACTACGACGGTGAAGACCACCAGTGTGATGTTGGAGTATATCAAGATTAGTCAGACTCTTTTGCTTGTGTGTTGGCGTTGGGATATTGAAGTCTTTACGTTTGGCGTACTCTTTTTAGATTTGAAGAGACTTATGTTTAGTCCAATTTTATTTTTAGATTTGATTTAGTTGTAATTACTTTCAAGATTGATCTACTTTTCCACTACTATTATAGAGTGATTTTCCGCTATTCTCTATAACTTGATTATTCTTTTGGTATCTTATTTCCGCACTCTGATTTGATTGTAATATTTTGAAGAATATTTTTTTGATTATTCATTTATAATATTTACACATTGATTTAGTCTTGTTCTTGATTATATTATTGTCAATGTGGGAGGATGATTGCTATGAACTAATCTTCGGGGCTGTGGATCACACACTTGGGTATTGTAGTTAGGGTACCGGCTAGGTGGATGTGATAGAAACAATCCAAAATTTCAATGGAATTTCTATAATGGTAAAAGAAGATTATCTAGCATGGTCTAAGCATCAATGATAGTCAATGGAATAGAAATCCAATCAAATCATAAAATAGGCTTTTACCAAAATTAGTCCGCGGATTTAATGGAGAGACTAGAGAGAATGAGAATTCACTCTAGGAAAAGGAGAATAGTAGATCATAATAAAAAAATATCATAAGAATAGATGTAATAAGAAGTAGAAGTCCAAGTCTTCCAATGGATACACCTTCATGAAGGTTACACTAGATTTCCCTTTGAAATCATCTTGTGTAGTTCACAGAAGTAATAAAATGAATAGGGACTCACTCTAAAACTACAAGGATTGAAGGAAAGGTCATAGCAATGCATTGAGACCTTCCTCATAACCACAGAGGTAAGTAGAAACTAAGAAAAGTGTAGATCAAGAGAGTCAGAGGATTATTAACCTTGAAGAAGAAGATTCGACGGAAGAACTTTGGCGAATGCTTGAGGATCTTCCAAAGCTTCAAAGAGAGTGTTAAGAGGTGTGAAATCCAGCCCTATCCTATCCCTAACCTTGACCCGGAAACCCTGTTGTTTGTAGGTTCGAAGACCCGAAGTAAAGGAAGAAGCCAACTATGGGCCATCTTAGTGGAAGACATGGTATTTGACCCAGAACCCATGGAAGTTGATGATGGAGTTCCATACTTGGAAGCTTGTTCAGAACTAGAAAGGAAACTACACCTTGTTGAAGATGAGTCTAGTTGATGGACTTGAAGTATAGTTAGACATGATTCGAAGGCATTTCTCTATACTAGGTAAGCTATATGTTGTGTTGGGAGAAGCTCATTAGGTTTTGACTTGAGTTGGGCCTTCAATTCCCTGTCTTGGCCTTGCTGACTGGCTTGGTCGACCGGGTGGTCGATTGGGCCAATCGACCAACCAATCGACCAACAGGGTCAGAATCTGACATAATCTTCTGTTTAGGTTTGTTGGTGCTTTATATAATAGAAGTTCATGTTTCATAGCCTCCTGTGTTTCTAAAACCCTCAGAGAACATGGGAAGACTCTCTCAAAGCCTCCCCTTGGAGTTTGTGAAGAACATTGCAAGACTTCAAGCTTCTTATCTCGGATTCTTCAATCAAAGGTTAGTAATCGCTCTTATGTTGTATTGATCTACTCCTACTGTGTTTCTTCTTTAAGATTGAGACTATGAAGAAGATGCTGCACCCTTGCAACCATCTCTTCTACAATCTCTTTTCATTCTTAGGTTTTATAATGTTCATATTGATCTTTGCCATGATCTTTGTGAATTCTTCATGAAACTATGATCATTCTCTAGATTCTCTTTCTTAAGCATATTAGATCTGATTTGCATGATGTTTTCATGTATGATCTCTTGCTTATCATCTACTAGAATGAGATCTAATCATCTCTAGTCTTTCCTTTGGATTCATAGCATGTTTTCATCGAAAACTATGAGTGTTACTAAATTGGAAAGTCATGATTCCAAATTAGTAAGTAGTGTTTTTGATCATTGTTAGTGGTTAATCTATACTACTTTAGTGTTAGATTACTGTTCTAGAGGTTTTCTCCAAGTTTCGTAGTGTTTCGGATCTTGTAGATTGAGTTTCGGAGCAAAAATCACATTTTTGCTTCGTACTATTTCAGGTGGTCGATTGCTTGGTCGACTGGACCAAGCTACCACCCAATCAACCAAGCAAGACAGTAGCTTTGCTTTTAGCTCGATTTGATTCGTTTGATCTTCGATCTTTTAGGCCTCTTTCCTAATGTTGTATCCATGATTGTTTAGGGTTTATTTGCTAAGTTTGGAACCTCTCTCTTTGATCTTTGGATATTCATCGAAGCTAATTAAGGTAAGGACAATTATTTCGATAATTACATAGATTGTGTGAATCTTAGTTTCTATCTTTGGATTCTCTTAGATTCACTACCATAAATGTATTTTCTTATTATTCTATTATTGATGCAAGTACTTTGACTATAGTAGTATCATGTTCATGTATTCTTTTGATTATAAATACTTATTCTTATCAGTTACATATGCGATTGATCATGTTTATGCGTATCTTTCTATATGATGAGATATCGGTTATGTATGTTGTGATTGATCTAAGAATGTGATTGAATAGGTATGATTTGGGATTGGGAAGTGTCCTTTCGACATTTTTGTCGTTGGACATCAGTGGGAATAGTTTGGGATGTTTCCAATGGTGCCCTTTGACACTTTCTTGAATTATTGATTGTCATACCTAGGGCTTGTCTAGCAGTGTTTGGCTAGGATGTCCCCGTTATATCAGACCCGATTTAGAAGAGTATTCAGACCGAATGACCCGTGGTAGCAATGGGGATTCGTGGGTGCTCAAGTCCGGTAACCAACCCGTGAGAGGACATGAATCATATTGTGGGGGCCATTTATTGGTAGGGTTGCAAATAGTAGACTTGGGCTCATGGGCGCTCAAGACCGGTAACCAATCCGTGAGGGGACATGAGAGCTTCCCGTCTATTATTTGTGGATGACCAGTAGGGTTGATGAGTTCGTAGTCAGGGACTATGCTGACTCTAGTGTGAAGGATACCGGAAAGGATTGCCAGGGGCGAGGAATGGACGTATCTAGATCTGAGTTGATATGACTAAGTAGATGACTTGCGTTGGGCTAGGTTTTACCTTGACATGCATGAATACTTAGACCAATGGTGATGTGAGAGAGCGGTGACTTATACCCCAGCCATGGATTGTCCCAAGGGATGTCGGACCCACTACCAACCGAGGATGTGTGAATTTAGACCTACCCAAAGAAGTATGGTGCTATGACTTAAAGCATGTCTGCCTATAGAGACTAGCATACATAGAGTTAGATTCATTCATTCATTGTTTGTTTCATATCATATTGCATCATGCTATGTTCTGCAATCATGTTATTTATATTGTTGTGGATTAACTTGCCTTTCTGAGTTCTTTTGAACTCACTCCTTTTTATGCAATCTCTTTTGTTAGATTACTCCACATGTACTGAGTATTATGAATGCCAATATGAGGAAGCGCAAGTTGAAGAAGCGTACTACACGCAAGGTGTTGGCAACAATGAAGATTACGTTGATGATTCCTCGTGTGATCATGTTACGTACCATGATTAGCCATACCGTGGAGTGGGAATGTCCGAGTTTGATTGATGAAGTCTACATCTATGAAGACGCTCTTTATAAAATAGAAGATTCTCAGTTTAGTTTAATTATCATTTCCTTACTTTCCTTTAAGAACAGTTGTATTTTCTTTTTAGACTTATGAGCTACATTCCATTGTTGTGAAATCCAACCCTAAACCTAGCTTAGACACCCTATTTGTTTTGGATGGAGAAGAACTTGTTTGATGTTTGACTTGAAGTTGGACCTTGAGTATATTGTTGATATGTTTAGAAGATCCTAGAAAGTTAGGTCGGACCTCTCCCTTAGTGTAGATCTGAAGACCCGAAGTGAAGGAAGAAGGCTTGTGGGCCATCTCAGTTGAAGACATGGTGTTTGAACCCAAACCCATAGAAAATTGATGATGGAATTCCCTATTTGAAAACCTTGTTTGATTTGGAGATGAAATGCACCTTGATGAAGAGAAGATTAGTTGATGACCTTAGAGCAAGGTTAGACATGGTTTGAAGGCATTTATCCATGCTAGGTAAGTTATAGTTTATGTGTTTAAGGTTTTGTTTGATTCCGATCAGTGAAAGGCCCTCAATTCCCTGACTTAGGCTTTGCTGACTGCTTGGGTCGATTGCCTGGGTCGACTGGGTCAGTCTACCCAGCCAATCAACCCAAGGATACTGAATTCGGGCAAAATATTCTAAATAGGGTTGTATTGCTATATATACCATAGGACTTCGTATTTTTAGTATCCCTAGCCTCCAAAACACCTAGAGAACGAAGGGAACTCCTCTCCAAGCCTTGATTGGTGTTGAAGAAGATCAAACCTTGCAACATTCAAGTTCTCTCTCTTGTTCTTCAATCAAATGTTAGTAATCACTCTATTATGTTATTGATTCATTCTTACTATGATCATTCTCTTCTCTAAACTGAGATTATGAAGAAGATGTTGCATCTTTGCAAATATATCTTCTACAATCTCTTTTCATTCTCTATGCTATGATCTTCATATTCATTCTCAACATGATTCTTATGATCTCTTCTTAAAACTATGATCATATTCTTATTTTGATTTCTTCTAGCATTATAGATGCATCTCCATGATTATTCATATACTTGATTTACTGTATTCATATACTAGAATGAGATCTCATCATCTCTAGTCCTTCTCTTTCATTCTTAGCATGTTTTCATTGAAAACTATGTTTTCTACCAAATTAGAAAGTATGATTCCAAATTAGTAAGTATTGGTTTTGATCAGTGTTTGATGTCTAAACTATGCTAGATAGTCTTAGATTACTGTTTTAGAGATTCCCTTCAAGTTTCGTAGCATTCCGGATCATGTAGAATAGGTTTTGGACCAAAAATCTGATTTTGGATTCGTACTGTTCACTGGCAGACTTCCTGGGTTGATTGGACCAATCAAACCAGCCAATCTACCCGCAGTGACAGCAACTTCATTTTTGATTCGTTTCGACTCCAATCTTTTGGAATTGCTTCTTACGACCTATACATGTTTTGTCAAGCTTTTTTAGGTGATTTTGGATCTGTTCTCTAATATCTAATTTGAAGACTATAAGTTTGGATTACGAGGTGAGTATTCCAACTCACAATATGTCTATTTACATGTCTTTATGTATTATGACATGAATGCATGATTTAACTAATGTTGTTTAGTTTCTTTTACATCATGATACTTCTGTAACTACAGTAGTTTGTCCACATTGTGAATTACATATTAGAATTGATTATTGATTATGAGAATGCAATATGGACTATGATGTGGATATGAGTGTGAATATGATATATTTGAAATCATGATGTGATGTGGATGCCTAGGTCGTAGTTGTGGAATGGGGAATGCCCTACTGGCGTTTCTGTCTTTGGACATCAGTGGAAGTGATATGGGACGCTTTCCTATGATGCCCTTTGACTCTTTCCCTAACTACTGGTTGACATACCTAGAATTGGTCTAGCAGTGTTTGGCTAGGAATACCCCTGTTATATCAAACCCGAATCAGAAGGGTATTGAGACCGAACGACTCGTGGCAGCAATGGGGATTCATGGGCTCTCAAGACCGGTAACCAACCCGTGAGGGGACATGAATCACATTGTGGGGGCCATTTATTGGTAGGGTTGCAAATAGTAGACTTGGGCTCATGGGCGTTCAAGACCGGTAACCAATCCGTGAGAGGACACGAGAGCTTCCCGTCTATTATTTGTGGATGATAGGGTTGATGTGTGAAACCCAGCTCTAACCCTGACACGGAAACCCTATTGTTTGTAGGTCCAGCAACCCAAAGTAAGGCAGGAAGTCATCTTTGGGCCATTTCTGTAGAAGACTTGATGGCTGGATTGGAATCCTTGAGTGTGGATGTCAGTGTTCCATTTATGAAAACTG
Organism: Hakea prostrata; assembly: GCF_041222555.1. Classification (NCBI taxonomy): domain Eukaryota; kingdom Viridiplantae; phylum Streptophyta; class Magnoliopsida; order Proteales; family Proteaceae; genus Hakea; species Hakea prostrata. The sequence continues at coordinate 26,527,386 of NC_142606.1, forward strand.
TACTCTGATGAAGCTTGGATTAGTTGATGGATTTGGAGTGCTCTCTGTATTGGTTCGAAGGCATTTCTACCTACTAGGTATGTCACTTTAGGTGTGTGCAAAACCCCTTGATGTTTGGACTTGATCTGAGCCTTCAATTCCCTGTGTTGAAGTTGCTGTCTTGATTGGTCGACTCATTGGTCGACCGGACCAGTTGACCAATCAATCAACCAATTGATTCTATTTTTGAAAATTAGGCCGTGGCTACTCTATTTAAGTTTAGTCTCAGGAATAGTCCGCCTCATCTACCTCCTAAGCCTCTAGAACGAGTTAGAACCCCTTTCTAATCAATTCCCTTGCATCTTTGGTTGATATCTCGCAAGAACTCAAGTGATCTTCATCCTCCTGCATCAAAGGTATGTTTATGATCTCTTTTCTCTCTATCTCTGATTTTCTTTTCTTTATTCTGTTCTTGGTTGAGATCAGGAAGAAGATGCTGCACCCTTGCAACCATCTATTCCATGATCTCATCATGTTCTTTGAGATCTATGATCATCATCATGATCTTAACCCTAGCCAGTTGAATCCTGGAAACCCTAATCCTTGAAACCCTAACCTTGTGTGGTCATCAAGGGAACCTTTGGTAACCTCCCATGTGAGGGAAACCTCATGGGTATGTTGAGGTTGATCTAAATTTAATATTCTTTAATTCTTCTTGTTGTAATTGACCAATCATTAATTCCCTCCCTCCTGTGAATCTCAACCTTTTTCATGGGAGCCAAAAAGGGTGAAACCCTAATTTCTTGGATATATGTTTTGACCCTGTTAACAGCCAATCAATGTGTTTTCTTTACTAGAATCATAACCTATTATCCTCTAGTTCATTATCCTTGATCCATACTATATTCGCTTTATGATCTATGATTTAACCTAATTAGGTTAACCTTCTGGTTCCTAAGTTGTAACCTGGAAACTTGAATTGATTAATGGTTTGATGTCCTCTATAGACTTGGATGCTTCAATTGAAGTTTCCCCCTTATTTTGTACCCTTTTGAACCACCAAATTTGGATTCATATTCTAAAATTTCTGATTCTTGAAGGCTACTATCTCTGTTGGTCGACTCATTGGTTGACTGGGGCAGTAGACCAATCAATCGACCAATGGGTACAACAACCCCATTCTTGGTCTGTTTTGATTGATTTAAGATCTTTCCTTCTATGTATCTTTCCTAACATATTGTATACACTTGTTTAAGACTCTTTTCTCAGGTTTAGTCAAGGTCTTACTTGATTCTCTAAGTTCCTTTACGAGTTAGAAGGTAAGGACTGTTATCTCCTTAACTACATAGATCACTTACTCTTTGGTTTCTATCTTTATGAAACTATGAGTTTAATTACTGTTTTTATACTTTTACTTCTGATTTACTACTGTGAGAACAGTAGCACTTGTTTAGGTAATCTTTTTCATTATTCATACTTATATGAATTGGTTATTATCATGTTGTTAATGATTAGATCATGACTGTATAGTCTCTTTTATATGATGATGTGTTGACTATGTATGTCATGACTGATCTGAGATTGTATTTGATTAGGTATGATTTGGGATTGAGAGGTGTCCTTTTGACACTTCTGTCCTTGGACATTATCGGAAATAGTATGGGATGTTTCCGGGGTTTTCCATCGACGCTTTCCCGAATTATTGATTGTCATACCTAGGGCTGTCTAGCAGTGTTTGGCTAGGATGTCCTCGTTATATCAGACCCAAATTGGAAGGGTATTGAGACCGAATGACCTGTGGCAGCAATGGGGATTCACGGGCGCTTAAGACCTGTAACCAACCCGTGAGAGGACGGGAATCACATTGTTGGGGGCATTTATTGGAGGGTTGCATATGGCTAGACTTGGGCTCATGGGTGCTCAAGACCGGTGAAATGATCCGTGAGGGGACATGAGAGCTTCCCGTTTACCATATGTGGATAACCAGTAGGGTTGATGAGTCCGTAGTCCGGGACTATTAGGACTCTAGTGGAAAGGATACCGGAAAGGATCGCCCGGGGCGAAGAATGGAGGTATCCGGACCTGAGTTGATGTAACTGAGTAGATGACTTGCATTGGGCTAGGCTTTACCCTGACATGCGCCGGTACTTATGCCAAATGGTTGTGAGAGAGAGTGTTGACTTAACCCCCTGCCATGGTTTGTCCTGAGGGATGCTGGACACACTACCAACAGGAGCCGTATGCATGACCTACCTAAAGAAGTACGGTTCTATGACTTAAAGCATGTCTGCCATAGAGACCAGCATACATAGAGTTTAGATGCATACATACATTATTTGTTTCATATTGCATTGCATCTTTTTATGGTTTACTTTCATATTATTTATGTTGTTATGGATTAACTACCTTACTGAGTTTCTTCGAAACTCATTCCTTTTGTACATTGTTTTGTTAGACTATTCTACAGGTACTGATTACTATGGCGAATAGTACGATGAAGCGCAAGCCGATGAAGCGTACTACACGCAATGTGTTGGCAACAATCAAGATCACTCTGATGATCCCTCAGTTGATCAAGTTGCATACTACGATTAAGGATAACGTGGAGGTGGAACGTCTCAAATGGATTGATGAAGTCCACTATTTTGAAGACGTCATCTATAGAATAGAAAACTCTTATGTTTAGTTATCTTTCTTAGTTCCTTTGATTTAGTTGTTATTTCTTTTAGACTTACATACTGCGTTCCGTTGTATTTTGTGGAGTGAGTTTCCGCCTCTCTCTACTTCTTTTGATATCTTTGGATATCTGGTATCATTTTCCGCACTCTGATTATATTCTTGTTTTGAACATTATTTATAATATTAAACCTTGATTATTTCCTATTTATGATTATGTTATTGTATATGTGGGAGGATGATTTCCTCGATACTTGATCTTCGGGGCTGTGGATCACACTCTCGGGTATGCCAGTTAGGGTACCGGCTGGGAGGATGTGACATGATGAGTCCGTAGTCTGGGACTATGCTGACTCTTGTGTGAAGGATATCGGAAAGGATCGCCAGGGGTGAGGAATGGACGTATATGGATCTGAGTTGATATGACTAACTAGATGACTTGCATTTGACTAGGCTTTACACTGACATGCGCCAATACTTAGACCAAACGGTTATGTGAGAGAGCGGTGACCTAAACCCCAGCCATGTAATGTCCTAAGGGATGCCTTACCCAACTACCACTGGCAGAGCCCAAGATGCCTAGATGGCTGAGGGAGAGTGAATGACCTTCCCAAAGAAGTATGGTGCTATGATTTAAAGCATGTCTGCCAATAGAGACTAGCATACATATATAGAGTTAGAAGCATAATTGCATTTATTGTTTCATATAATTATCCAATCACATTCTCAGTTCATCATATCATACATACATGATACATCATCATATTGAAAGATACGTCATAACATCACATGATTAAGTGTATAAGTAAGTGACAAGAATGAATAGACATGATAAGCAAAGTAAATAAACATGGTGCTACTGTCATAAGGTAACTACAACAGTCATATGATGTCTAAAAACAACCAATAAGCTAAGCCTATTAAGTTGCCAATATTAGTGTAATAATCACATAGTCTATGGTGATGATAATCCGAAGGCAACAAAAGAATGATCCAAATATGGTATTAAGACCCTAGACAAACATAAATGAAAGATTAGAAAAGAAATCGGGAAAATTGGAGGTCGAACGAATCAAATCGGCGAAGTACACAATTCAGCAATCAATTGGTTGACTGATTGGTCGACTGACCCAGTCAACCAAGTAGTCGACCAAGTGAATAGTGCCGGGGCTGAATAGTGATTTTTGGCCAAAAATCGATCTTCCGGGGCTCGGATTGATCCGAAACTTGGAGGGATTCATTGTAACAATATAAGAACACTATAAATCTAGTAATTAACACAATCTAATGGCCGAATCAGAAACCCCCAAATTGAAACCCTATGTTCTAAGTGCAAGAATCATAGCATGAATTATAATCAAATGAAATTGCATTGGATATGAATGAGTTAGCTAGGGGAACTGATTGGAATTGGATTAGAATATATACTAGCAATAAACATAGACATAGCACACTACATACCTCAGTTTGGGACAAGAATGCATGAAGTTAAGAAGAGAATCAAAGCAATGCATATGCAAGGATTGAAATGAGAGCATAGCATCAATGAAAATGGAATGAGATCAATGATTAGCTATGAGTGAACACTTGGAGTGATGGTTGCAAGGTTGCAGCATCAACTCCAAGGTTGCAAAAGCAAGAAAAGAAAAAAAAAAAGAGGAGGATAGAGAGTGAGAGTGATGAATCATATCTTGTAGGTTAATGGAGACAAGGAACAATGATTGGCAATGATTGGAAGGAAATAATCTTCACCACTACCAAGGAGGTGCTTTGGGAAGCTCTCCCCACGTTGTCAACAAGTTAGAACTGTGAAATAGGGTTCAAAACATGAGAAACACTTTAATAGAGAGAGGAATATCCAAAAAGCATATTTTTCTCGGATTTTCACAACCTTTGGTCGACTGGCTTGTGTCAACTGGCCCAGTCAACCAATCAATCGATTGGCCCAGTCAACTAATCAGTCAACCAAGCATGTACATAATGCTTGAATAAGGGAAATGAAAGGCTATACAGGTCCGAATTGAGTTGGGTTTTCTCCTACAAGTCAATAGATAAGTCTAGACTAGAGAAATACCTTCGAAACAAGAGTGGAAGCGCATCAAACACTTCAACTAAGCTTCCCCTCATCTAGGTGCAGTTTCTCACTAAACACTGACAGTGTACCCAAGTAAGGGGCTTCACTGTCAATATCCATGGGCTCCGAATCATACATCAAGTCTTCAACTATGAGGGCCTACAAGTCTCTTCTTCCACCACTCCGGGTCTTTGGACCTACAACATTAAAGGATCCGGGTCAGGGTCAAGGTCAAGGTTAGGACAGGGCTGGGTTTCACAGCCCAAGTGTCACATCCCGCCCAATATCCACCCAGGGGGTACCCTATCTAGGTTACTCGGGAGTGATCCACAACCCAACAGATCCAGTTTAGGAACGATCATATCCAATTAACACAATAATATAATCAAAAGCAAGAACAAATTATGGTATTCAAGTAATCTAATAATAAAAGTTAAGAAATGATCACAGAAGGATCACAAAGAACATCAGAGTGCAGAATAACAAGTACCAAATTAAAAGACAACTATAGAGTATAGCGGAAATATACTCTACAAACGTGTGCGGAAGGTAGATCGAAATAAGGTAAAGGTTACAACCAGATCTCCAAAGATGGAAATAAAAAGGTAAGGAACTAAGTTACAGTTTCTTCTAACTTATACAATGTCTCCTCAATAACATAATCATAAGAAACTAAGCCAGGCCGGATCTACTCTTGACAAATATGAGTCTTGAACTGATAGCCTTCACCGATGTAGTCACCGTAGCCAAAGTGGTATGAGTCACCAACTTAGTCCTCAAAGTGTTGACTGTCACAGTCAACAGTAGTAGTACCTGCAGAAAGTCTAACAAAATATGTTGCAAAAAGGAGTGAGTTCAAAAGAACTCAGCAAGGAAAGTTATTCCATAATAACATAAATCATATGATGCACAGCATAGCATGATGCAATATGATATGAGACAATGATGATATATGATTCTAACTCTAAGTATGCTAGTCATCTAGGGTAGACATGCTTTAAGTCGTAGCACCATACTTCTTTAGGTAGTCTCAGTCACTCATCACCGGGGGGAATTGGGTCCTGCATCCCTCTCGGACAAATCCATGGTTGGGGTTTCGGTCACCACTCTCTCACATCATCATTTGGTCTAAGTATTGGTGCATGTCAAGGTTAAACCCAGCCCAATGCAAGTCATCTACTTAGTCATATCATGTCAGTTCTAGATACGTCCATTCCTCCCCTCTCGAGATCCTTTCCGGTATCCTTCACACTAGAGTCACGGATATTACCCAGCGGACTCATCAACCCTATTGGTCATCCAAAAATAGTAGACGGGAAGCTCTCACATCCCCTCACGGATCATTTCACCGATCTTGAGTGCCCGTGAGCCCAAGTCTAGCCTTTTGCAACCCTACCAATAAATGGCCCCTTTCGGGTATCCGCAACGCAATTTATGTCCTCTCATGGAATGATTACCGGTCTTGAGTGCCCACAAATCTACACTACTACCACGGGTCGTTCGGTCTCAATGCCCTTTCGATTCGGGTCTGATATGACAGGGACATCCTAGCCATACATCTAGACAAGTCCTATGTATGTCATCCAATGTCCAGGAAAGCGTCGATGGGCATCTTCGGAGAACATCCCATACTATTCCCTCCGATGTCCAAGGACAGAAGTACCAGTAGGGCACTCCCCAATTCCAAATCATACCTAAGCAATCACATGCTTATTTCCATCCATTACATATCAACAATACATTATCATATTGAAAACATGTCATAACATCTCATAATACAGCGTATAAATAAATGACAAGAATAAGTAAACATGATAAACCAAGAAATTAAGCATGGTGCCACTGTCATAAGGTAACTACAGTAGTCATATGATGTCTAAAATCAATTAATAAGTTAAGTCTACTAAGTTACCAACAACAGTGTAAAAGTCATACAGTCTATGTTATATGGCAATAACCGTCCTTACCTCAAATTGTGAAGAAGATGATCCGAAGTCACAAGAGAATGGTCAAATTATAGTCTTAAAGCCCTAAACAAACATACATGAAGGGTTAGAGAAGAAATCAAAACAATCGGAGATCAAATGGATCAAAACTGGGCAAAAGTTTCTGACAGCAACCTTGTTGGTCGATACATTGGGTCGATGGTATCGACCAACAGGTATTGACCCAAAGAGTCTCGAACAACAAGTTGGATTTTTGGGTTTTGGCTCAAAATTGGTCTTTCGGGTCTCGGATCGATACGAAACTTGGGGAACAGTTCAAACACAATATAGAGACACTAATTATCAAAGAATTAACATAATCCAATGGTCAATTTAGAAATCCCCAAATTGGCATATCAAGTTCAAGAGTTGGAAATCAGGGCATTGGTTATTACTTAATGCAAATTGGGAGAAAACATAGTGAATTAGGTAGGGAATAGATTAGGAGCATTATTGTAATCATAAGCAAGGTAGAAATTAGGCTAATCATAGGCTACCTTTCAGTTTTAGTTAATAAAGCATGTTGGTGAGCAAAAAATAATGGAAATGCACAGTTAATGATCAAGAGGTAAGTAAATCATAGCAAGATTGGGGAAAACATTAATGTATTAGGTAAAGAAGACTCATGGCAAGGTGTTTGCAAGGTTGCAGCACCTTGGCCATGGTCCCAACAGCAAGAATAAGGTGAGGTAGAACTAGATTACAGAGAGAGTGAGAGATCACATACCTTGTAGAAGAGATTAGAGAAGAGAGACAAAGGATTCTTGAAGAAGATCAACACCCAAGCCAAGGAGGAGGCTTAGAGGAGCTTTCCCACGTTCTCAGATGTTGAAATGAGTGAAATAATGTTTTAGGTTAGAGGTTTCACTTAAAATGAGGAAGGAATATCCAAAAAGCACCTTTTTATTCGATCTGGGCTTGTTAGTTGATACCTTGGGTTGATGGTATCGACCAATAGTATCGACCCAAAGAGTTTCAACAGATTTTTCAGGAATAGTTCAGCAACTTCGGATGAGGATTCAAAAGGCTATACAAGGTCAAATTGAGTAAGGTTTTCTCCTACAAGTCAATCAAGAAGTCTAGTTTCCAGAAATACCTTTGGATCAAACATGGGAGTTCATTAGGTCCACCAACTAAGCTCACCTTCTTCGTTGCACAAGCAGGATTTGCCAGACATAGTTCAGCAACTTCGGACAGGGATTTGGAGGGCTATATGGGGTCAAATTGAGTGGGGTTTTCTCCTACAATTCCATCAAGAAGTATAGTTTTGGGAAATACTTTTTGATTGAGCACATGATTTCATTAGGTATTTTAACTAATTCACCCCTCTTTGGTGCGCAGATTCAAAACTAACACTGACAATGCTCTCAAGTGAGGGGCATCATCGTCAATGTCCATGGGCTTGGGTTTCGACACCAAATCATCACCCAAAAGGGTCCACAAGGAGTTCTCCCACCACTTCGGGTCTTCGGACCTACAAACATAACAGATTCCGGGCCGGGTCAAGGTTAGGATAAGGCCGGACATGGCCTCCTAAGGCTTTCAAGGATAACAACATTGAAATCAAGGTCAGACTTCAAGGTCTAACATTAAAATAGTATTTCTTTATCCCAAAACAAATAGGGTGTCCTAGTTAGGTTTGAGGTGGATTTTACACCAAGTCTACTATTTGCAACCCTACCAATAAATGGCCTCTCACGAGTAACCACAATGTGATTCATGTCCTCTCACTGGTTGGTTACCGCTCTTGAGCACCCACAAATCCCCATTGCTACCACGGATCGTTCAGTCTCAATACCCTTCCGAATCGGGGATATAATAGGGGTATTCCTAGCCAAACACTGCTAGACCAATCCTAGGTATGTCAACAAGTAGTTAGGGAAAGAGTCAAGGGGCACCATAGGAAAGTGTCCCATACCACTTCCACTGATGTCCAAATACATAAACGCCAATAGGGCATTCCCCATTCCACAACCACAACCTAGGCATTCACATCACATCATGATTCCAAACAAATCACATTCACATTCATATTCATATCATAGTCCAAATCACATTCACAATACTATATCATCAATTCCAATATGTAAATAACAATATGAATACGCTACTGTAGTTGTAGAAGTATCATGATGTAAAAAAAATAAAACATCAGTAGCTAGGTCATGCATTCATGTCATAATACAATAAGACATGTAAATAGGCATATTGTGAGTTGGAATACTCACCTCATAATCCGAACTTATAATCTTCAAGTAAGAGATCAGAGAACAGATCCAAAATCACCTAAACAAGCTTGACAAAACATGTATAGGTCATAAGAAGTAAATCCAAGAGATATGAGTCGAAATAGAGCAAAATTGGAGTTTCTGACTGCCTTGGTCAATTGGGTGGTAGCTTGGTCCAATCAACCAAGCAATCGACCACCTGAAACATTGTTCAACAGCAAATAGTAAATCGGTCATAACTCCTTCGTTTGATGTCCGATTGATCTGAAATTCGAAAGGGAACTCCACATAAATATACTAAGACTATCTAGAATGGATTAGACACCATCCATGGTAAAAATCAATGACTTTATAATTTGGAAACATGACTTTCTATTTTGAAAACATGACTTTCTATTTTGATCAAAAACATGGTTTTCGATGAAAACAACCATGGCTGCAAAGGAGGATTAAGGATTCAATCAAGAGTATCATTAGCAATAGATTAAAAATGAATATTAACATGAATCCATATCTAATATGTTAGAGAAATCAGATTAAAGGATTGATCATGAAGATATCATATAATCATGGCTAAGAACTCAAGCATGAAGATCATAGCATCAATGGAATGAATGGAGATTCATTCAAAGACATTGAATACATTAGATCAGCAATGAAAACTAAGAATAAGAATATATAATACTGATTATAAGGAAAAACTACAGTAAGAAAGAATCATGCTATAAAAACCAATTTAGAAACAAGGAAAATCAAGGAGATTCACCATATGGCTTCAAGGAATGCATAGAGTAATGGGGTTTCACTCTAAGACACAAGGAGATCAGAGAATAGGTAGTTACAGTAGTGGAACACCTTCTCCACAATCAAAACAATGAACTAGAACAGTAGAGAGAAGAGATTAGAGAAGAAAAAGGTAGAATACCAACCTTGTTGAAGATGAACCAAATTAGAAACTAGGAGGAATGCTTGAGGATCTTTGTCACATCCACCCAGCCGGTACCCTATCTGGCATACCCGAGTGTGTGATCCACAGTCCCAAAGATCAAGTATCGAGGAAATCATCCTCCCACATAAGCTATAACATAATCATGAACAAAAATAATCAATGTACAATAATAATAATAATCAAGAGATCTAAATAAGGAAAGAATAATATCATATAATATTAGAGTGCAAAAGATAATAGATAAGTATCTAATCAAAAGAAGTAGAGTGAGGTGGAATCTCACTCCACAAGTGCAGCGGAAAGTAGCTCAAACGAAGGAAAGATATTACAACTGTTCTCAAAAAGAAGTAACAAACTAAACCAAAGAGTTTTCAACTTTATAAAGAATGTCTTTATAAGTGTAGACTTCTGAAATGAGGCACGGATGCTTCTACTCCACAGTCGGGCTAATCATAGTACAAAGCATGATCACATGAGGGATCTTCACCGTAATCGTCGTAACTGCTATTACCTTGCGTGAAGTATACCTCTTCTCCTTGTGCTTCCTCATATGGACCGTCATAGTATTCAGAACCTGTAGAGAAGTCTAATAAAAGATATTGTACAAAACGAGTGAGTTTCAAAGAAACTCAGTAGGGCAAGTTAAATCCACAACAACACAAATAGCATGATTACAAAGCAAACATGATGCAATATGATATGAAACAGACAATGTATGTATGGTTCTAACTCTATGTATGCTGGTCTCTATTGGCAGACATGCTTTAACTCATAGCACCGTACTTCTTTAGGAGGGTCTCATCACAAAACGCCAGTTGGTAGTGGGTCCTTCATCCCTCGGGACAATCCATGGCAGGGGGTATAGGTCACCGCTCTCTCACGTCATCATTGGTCTAAGTACTAGCGCATGTCAAGGTTAAGCCTAGCCAAATGCAAGTCTTCTACTTAGTTACATCAAGCCAGATCCAAATATGTCCATTCCTCACCCCTGGCGATCCTTTCCAGTAGCCTTCACACTAGAGTCCTCATAGTCCATGACTACGGACTCATCAACCCTAATGGTCATCCACAAATGGTAAATGGGAAGCTCTCAAGTCCTCTCACTGGTTGGTTACTGGTCTTGAGCGCCCGTGAGCCCAAGTCTAGCCATTTGCAACCCTACCAATAAATGGCCCCCACAATGTGATTCATGTCTTCTCACGGGTTGGTTCTTGGTCTTGAGCGCCCATGAATCCCCATTGCTACCATGGGTCGTTCGGTCTCAATACCCTTCCGATTTGGGTCTGATATAACGGGGACATCCTAGCCAAACACTGCTAGACAGCCCTAGGTATGACAACCAATAGTTCAGGAAGGTGTCAATGGGCACCCCCGGAAACATCCCATACTATTTCCATTGATGTCCAAGGACAGAAGTGTCAAAAGGACACCTCTCAATCCCAAACCATACCTAATCAGTCACATTCTCAAATCAGTCATATCATACACACTTCCAATAATTCATCATATAGAACATATACAATGACATGATCAATCTCATATACAAATAACAATAAAAGATATTCATAAACAAAGATTACATATGTGTAATGCTATTGTAGTTGAAGTACTTGCATCAGTAGTATAACAATAAAAGAATACATTTATGGTAATGAATCCAAAAGAATCCAAATATCGAAACTAAGATTCACGCAATCTATGTAATTATAGAAGTAACTATCCTTACCTTATATAGCTTTGAAGAATATCCCAAGAATCAAGGAGAATGGTTCCAAACTTAGTAAGAAGATCCTAAACAATCATAGATACCTTATTAGGAAAGAGATCTAAAAGATAGAAGATCAAACTATTGAAAACAAACCAAACACAGAGCTACTGACTTGCTTGGTCGATTGGTTGGTCTACTGACCCAGTCGACCAAGCAATCGACCAACTGAGTCAGTACCAGACATAAATGATGTTTCTGATCCAAAACTTGATTTACATGATTCGAAACATCTCCAAACTTGAAGGAGATTACTATAACAGTGTTCTAACACTAAAGAGCAAGACTAGACACTAAAAATGATCAAAACATAAAGGTACTAAATAGGAAACAAAACCTTCTATAAAAGTAACAATTAGGGTTTTTGAAAAAAACGTAGTATGATCGTGAAGGAAAACCAGAGATTGAGGGATTATCATTATAGTAAATAAATAATAGAGATTATACACTAATCTACAAAGAAAACAGATTTAATCATGCTTAAGAATCAAATCGAAGATTTAATCAAAAAAGAGGATCATAGCTTTATGAAAAACTTGCAAGATTAAGGTTAATATCACTATGATGATCATAAAACCCTAAGAATAATAAGGGATTAGTGAAGAGATGGTTGCTAACAGAGAATGTAATACAATCAAGTATCAAGCATAAAATAAAAAAAAATAATGAATAAGACAAGAACAGATAATCAGAGTGCGGAATAAAGATGATACCATAAATATAAATATAACCTCAAAAGGAGAGAGAGAGAGAGAGAGAGAGCGAGAGAGAGAGAGAGAGAGAGAGAGAGAGAGAGAGAGAGAGAGAGAGAGAGAGAGAGATCAGAAGTCACTCCCTCAGTGGCAACGGAAAACTAGTAAATCAAGTTAAGTTACATATCCAAAATCTAAGAGTATATCAAAAGAAGGTTAATTACATATCCAAGTTCCAAAGGAATAGAAATAGAAAAGGCCTATGCTAAGGTCTCTTCAGTCTTGTATAGGGTGTCCTCATAAGTGTATACGAAGGAAACCAAACAGGGCCTTTCCCACACTAGAGTCCGGCTAATCCTGGTACGGAGGGTAATCACCTTTGGCACCTTCATAGTAACTTTCATAATGGCCATAACCTTCAGCGTAGTATGCGGAATCCTAGTCCGCCTCAAAGTATGTGCCATCGGCTTCTTCGGTACCTGTGGAGAAGTCTAACAAAACAATTGCACAAATAGGAATGAGTTCGAAAGAACTCAGCAAGGCAGTTAATCCATAACACATAAACCATATAATACAAATCATAACATGATGCAAGATGATATGAAACACATGATGCAAGTATGATACTAACTCTACATAAGCTAGTCTCTATGGTAGACATGCTTTAAGTCATAGCACCATACTTCTTTGGGTGGGTCTCAATCACTCAAGCTGGGTAATTGGGTCTTGCATCCCTCGAGACAATCCATGGCTAGGGTTTAAGTCACTACTCTCTCACATCACCATTGGTCTAAGTAGTGGCGCATGTCAAGGTGAAACCTAGCCAGCCCAATGCAAGTCTTCTACTTAGTCATATCATGTCAGATCCAGATATGTCCATTCCTCGCCCCGAGCGATCCTTTCCAGTATCCTTCACACTAGAATCAGCATAGTCCCGGACTACGGACTCACCAACCCTATTGGTCATCCACAAATAGTAAACGGGAAGCTCTCACGTCCTCTCATGGGTTGGTTACCGGTCTTGAGTGCCCGTGAGCCCAAGTCTAGTTATTTGCAACCTTACCAATAAATGGCCCCTTTTGGGTATCCGTAGTATGATTTTTCACATCCACCCAGCCAGTACCCTACCTGGCATACCTGAGTGTGTGATCCACAACCCCGAAGATCAAGTATTGAGGTAATCAACCTCCCATATAGACAATAACATAATCATGAACATAAATAATCAATGTACAAAGTATAATAAAAAGATCCAAATAAGGGAAGAATAAATCATATATCATCAGAGTACGAAAGACAATCAACGAATCTAAATCATAAAGTAAAGTGAGGCGGAATCTCACTCTACCAATCAGCGGAAAAGTAGTTCGAAAGTCAAAAGAAAGATTACAACTGGTTCTAAAGACAAGAAAGAAAGATATAACAAACTAAGCCAGAGTCTATTCTACTTTATAAAGAACGTCTTCATAAACATAAAATTCATCAATCACGCTCAGACGTTCCCACTCCATAGTAGGGCTAATCCTGGTAACAAGTAAGACCACTCGGGGAATCCTCAATGTAATCTTTATGGTTGCCAACACCTTGCATTAAGTACGCTTCTTCAGTTTGCGCTTCCTCTTATTGACCTTCATAGTCATAAATACCTGTAGAGTAATCTAACAAAAGATATTGTACAAAAAGGAGTGAGTTTCAAAGAAACCCAGTAAGGTAGTTAATCCATAACAACATAAATAGCAGGAATTCAAAGCAACGTAAGATGCTATATGATATGAAACACATGATGCAATATGATTCTAACTCTATGTATGTTGGTCTCTAATGGCAGACATGCTTTAAGTCATAGCACCATACTTCTTTAGGAAGGTCTCATCACACAACGCCTTTTGGTAGTGGGTCCGGCATCCCTTGGGACATTCCATGGCTGGGGGTTAAGTCACCGCTCTCTCACATCACCATTGGTGTAAGTACTGGCGCATGTCAGCATCAAAGCCTAGCCAAATGCAAGTCTCCTGCTTAGTTACATCAAGTCAGATCCAGATACGTCCATTCCTCGCCCCTGGCGATCCTTTCCGACATCCTTCACACTGTCCCTGACTACAGACTCATCAACCCTATTGGTTATCCACATATGGTAAATGGGAAGCTCTCACGTCCTCTCACGGGTTGGTTACCGGTCTTGAGCACCCGTGAGACCAAGTCTAGCCATATGCAACTCTACCAATAAATGGCCTCTTTCGAGTATCCACAATGTGATCCATGTCCTCTCACGGATTGGTTACCGGTCTTGAGTGCCCATGAGTCCCCATTGCTACCACGGGTCATTCGGTCTCAATACCCCTCTGATTAGGGTCTGACATAACAGGACATCCAAGCCAAACACTACTAGACAGCCCTAAATATGTCATCCAACAGTTTAGGAAGGTGTCCAAAGGGCATCTCCGGAAACATCCCATAATATTCCCATAGTTGTCCAAGGATAGAAGTGTCAAAAGGACACATCCCCTTTCCAAACCATACGTAATCATACACAAACATAATTCCATCATATCACATATATGGTAACCTCTTATATGGAAAGAAATCAATAACAACATCCAACTTGTATATAATTGGTAAGTCAATCATACATGAATCAATTTAGCATAAACAAGTAATGCTACTGTAATCAAAGTAGTTGCATCAGTAGTATATCAGTGTAAGAATCTAATTAAGGAAATAAACCAAAGATTCAAATATAGAAACTAGAACATGCAATCTATGTAATTAAGGAAATAACTATCCTTACCTTATCTAACTCGCAAAGGATCTTGGGGAATCAAGTAAGAGCTTGTCTAAACTTGGAAAGAAAGTCCTTTTTGTGTAAATGCTAGAGATTTGACGAAGATCCGTCAAGAGAATCACCAAGGATGCAGAGGCGATGACTTGCAGGGGGCTCTGGTTCGTTCCAAAGAGTTCGGAGGCAGAAAATACGAAGTAGACTTGAGATTAGACATAAATAGAGCAAGCAAAGACCTAATCAGAAAAATCAGATCTCATTGATCGCTTGATTGGTTGACTGGCCCAGTCGACCGATCAGGACAGGAAGTCCAAAACAGGGAAATGAAGGCTCAGATCAAATCCAAACATGAAGGGGTTTTGCACACACACCAAGTGACTTACCTAGTATGTAAAAATGCCTTCAAACCAAGTCAGAGAGTACTCCAAGTCCATCAACTAATTCCTTTTTCATCAGGGTGCAGTTTCCATAAATGGAACACTGTCATCAACACTCATGGATTCTAAGTCAAACACCAAGTCTTCCACTGGGATGGCCCATAGTTGACTTCTTGCCTTACTTTGGGTTGTCAGACCTACAAACAACAGGGTTTCCGGGTCAAGGTTAGGGCTGGGTTTCACATGATTTATGTCCTCTCACGGAGTGGTTACCAGTCTTGAGCGCCCATCAAACCATACTACTACCACAAGTCGTTCGGTCTCAATGAGCTTACTCAGTTGCCTACATCAGTGTAACAATTACATAGTCTATGTCATATGGGTATAACCGTCCTTACCTTATGCCGCGATGATAATCCAATAATCTCAAAGGAATCATCCAAAGATAGTATTAAGACCCTAGACAAACATAAATGAAAGATTAGAAAAGAAATTGGGAAAATCGGAGGTTGAACAGATCAAATCGGCGAAACACACAATTTAGCAACTCATTGGCAGACTGACTTGGTCGATTGACTCAGTCGACCAAATGAATAGTGCCCGAAGCCAGATAGTGATTTTTGGCTCAAAGTCGATCTTTCGGGGCTCAAATCGATCCGAAGCTTGGAGGGATTCATTGTAACAGTTTAAGAACACTACATACCAAGAATTAGCATGATCCAATGGCCCAATTGAAAACCCACAAATTGAGACCCTATGTTCTAAAGACAAGAAGCATAGCATGACTTGGAATCAAATGAAATTGCATTGGAATTGAATGAATTAGCTAGGGGAACTGATGGGCAGTGGATTAGAAACATATGCTAGCCTAGAACATAGACATTGCACACTAGATACCTGAGTTTAGAGTAAGAACACATGAAGTTAAGAAGAAAATCAAAGTAATGCATATGCAAGGATTGAATTGAGGGCATAGCATCAATGGAAATAAAATGAGATTAATGATTAGCTAAGAGTGAACACTTGGAGTGATGGTTGCAAGCTTGCAGCATCAGCTCCAAGGTTGTAACACCAAGAAAAGAAAAGAAAAGGAGTAGAATAGAGAGTGAGAGTGATGAATCATACCTTGAATTTGCAAATGGAGACAAGAGATAATGATTGCAATGATTGGGGGCAAGAATCCTTCACAACCACCAAGAGAGTGCCTTGGGAAGCTCCACTCTCGTTCTCAGTGGCCTAAATGAGTATAATAGGGTTCAAAACACGAGAACCACTTTAATAGAGAGAGGAATATCCAAAAAGCATCTTATTCTCGGATTTGTACAACCATTGGTCGACTGAGTCAGTCGACCAAGCATGTACAACAAGCTTGAATCAGGGATTTGGAAGGCTATACGGGTCCGAATTGAGTTGGGTTTTCTCCTACAAGTCAATAAACAAGTCTAGAGTAGAGAAATACCTTCTAAACAAGATCAGAAGCACAACAAGCACCTCAACTATGCTTCCCCTCTTCTAGGTGTAGTTTCTCACCTAACATTGATAGTGTATTCAAGTAAGGGGCTTCACTATCAATATCCATGGGCTCCAAATCATACACCGAGTCTTCAACTATGAGGGCCCACAAGTCTCTTCTCCCACCACTCCGGGTCTTCGAACCTACAAACAACAAGGATCCAGGTCAGGGTCAGGGTTAGGATAGGGCTGGGTTTCACATTCTCCCCCCTTAAAAGAAATTTCGTCCTCGAAATTGAAAGCGTACCTGTGCTTCCAAAAAGATGAGGAAACTTATCCTTCATGTCTTCTTCTTTCTCCCATGTCTTCAGGGGTATGGTTCTTCCACCGAATCTTCACCAAAGGGATGGTGCAATTCCGCAACTGTTTGTCCTTTTTGTCTAGAATCTCGGCTGGCTCCTCATTGTACGAAAGATCAACATTGAGTCCTTCGGGTGCTTGTTGTAGTATGTGTTCCGGGTTCTTTGTGTACTTTCGAAGCATCGAAACATGAAACACATTATGAACTCCAGCAAGAGATGGGGCCAAGGCCAAACGGTATGCGACGGGTCCAACCTTCTCAAAAATCTCGAAAGGTCCAATGAAATGAGGGCTAAGCTTTCCTTTCACATTGAATCTCATCACCCCCTTCATAGGTGATACCTTAAGAAAGACTTTCTCTCCAATCTAAAATTCCAAATCAGTTATTCTCTTGTCGGCATAGGATTTCTGTCTAGACTGGGCAGACTTGATCCTTTCTCTAATCATATCAACCATCGCACTTGTAACTTCAATCATTTCTGGACCCAAAACTCTTCTTTCACCGGTCTCGGTAAAATACAAAGGCGTTCTACAAGTGTTACCATACAAAGCTTTAAACGGAGCCATGCCTATTGTTGCTTGATAACTATTGTTATAGGCAAACTCAACCAAAGCTAAGTGTTCATCCCAATTTCCACCCATATCCACTACACAAGATCTAAGCATATCTTCCAAGATTTGGATTGTTCACTCAGATTGTCCATCATACTGTGGATGATGAGCTATACTCAGATTCAATTGGGTTCCCAAGGCTTTCTGCAAACTGTTCCTGTAATATCCAGCCCTATTCTAACCTTGACCCTGACCCGGATCCACTATTGTATTCAGGTCCGAAGACCCGAAGCGGTGGAAAATGAGATTTATGGACCATTCTAATTGATGATCATGATTCGAAGACCGACCCCATGGACATTGACAATGATACCCCTTGCTTAAATGCATTGTCAATGTTTAAGGAAAGTCTGCGCATCGGAGAAGATTAATATGGTTGATGTACCAAATGACCTCCTGTGCACAATCCGAAGTATTCCCCGAAACTAGACTTCTTGATTGAATTGTGGAAGAAAACCTCACTCAATTTGACCTTGTATAGCCTTTCAAATCCCTACTTGAAGTTGCTGCTCTAAACCTGAGTTTTCTGCTGGAAATATTTTGGTCGATCCTTTTGGTCGATACCATCGACCTAGGACCATTGACCAAAATATCCCAGTCTGCCAAGTTAATGATTCCATGGAATATCCCTTTTCTATTTAATATAACCTCGAGCCTTGAGCCTTTTGCAATCATTTTCTCACCTGGGAACGTGGGGAGAGCTTCCCAAAGTAGCTCATTGGTTAGTGTGAAGGGTACCTCATCAAAGACACTTAGTTTATCATTGATTCTTGTCTTCATCTTCCACACTAAGGTATGACTCCTCATTCCACTCTCTACCCTACCATTTTCTACTCTTTTCTATTGTCACCTTGCTGATGAGACATTGGGAATGGTGCTGCAACCTTGCAACCACCACTCCAAGTGCCTACTCATGTTCAATCCATGATTTCCTTACCTATTCATTGATGCTATACTTCTATCTCATGCCTAGCATATGTATTCCATGATTTACCTATTAACATCATGCCATTTGATATCAAACTGAGCTATAGAGTGTATTATGTTCATCTTTAACATTGCCATATGATTCCAATCGAATTTCTATTAGTTCCTCTAACTATTGCATGCTATTCCTCATCAATGCAATCAATTCCAACTCATGCCATGATGTTTATCACTTGAACTTGATAGCTCAAATTGGGGCTTTTTAATTAGACCATTGGATTGGGTTAATTCCTTGATTTATAGTGTCCTACTACTGTTGTTAAGTATGCCTCCAAGTTTCAGATTGATCCGAACACCGGAAGACTCATTTCGGACCAAAATCCCCAAAATCCACTATTTTGTCCCGAAGACAATTTTGGTCGATCCTTTTGGTCGATATCATCGACCAAGACCATCGACTAAAGTTGTTGCTGATGACAACCTTGGTCAGTTTTGACCCAAATGACATTCGATCTTCCCGATTTCTTTTCTACTTATTACTGATGTTTGTTTAGGGCCTTAACAATTTTATTGGACTATTCTTGGTATTCTCAATTCATCATCAATTCATCCAAGGTAAGGATGGTTATATCCATAAACATATAAGTCATCAAATATTGAACTGTGCTTTATTTAAAGAATGAAATCCCTTAATTTCCTTTCAATCATTATGAGACTGTTACATAGGTGTTAGAATAGTAGCATTTAAATCTTTATACTCTTGTTGTGTTACTTTATCATTTTGATTTGCTTATGTTTATAATGATTCGTTTCAATATCATGATTTGATTACTATTATGAATATGCATTGGATGCATGAGAAATGATGAGATTGGATGTGTGATTGCTTACGCATGACTTGGGATTTGGGGGGTGTCCTCTTGACACTTCTGTCCTTGGGTATCGAAGGGAATAGTATGGGATGTTCTCTGATGGTGCCTATTGACACTCTCCCGAGTTATTGGATGACATACATAGGATTGTCTAGTTGTGTGGCTAGGTTCATCCTTGTCGTGTCAGACCCGAATTGGAAGGGCATTGAGACCGAACAACCTGTGGTAGTGTATGGTTGGATGGGCGCTCTAGGCCAGTAGCCAATCCGGTAGGGGACATAAACCATGCTACGGATACCTGAAAGGGGCCATTTATTGGTAGAGTTGCATATGGATAGACTTGGGCTCACGGGCGCTCAAGACCGGTAACCAATCCGTGAGAGGACGTGAGAGTTTCCCGTTTACTATATGTGGATGACCAATAGGGTTGATGAGTCCGAAATCCAGGATTTCGCTGACTCTAGTGTGAAGGATACCGGAAAGGATCGCCGGGGGGAGGGAATGGACGTATCTGAATCGACTTGACCGACTGAGTAGATGACTTGCATTGGGCTAGGCTTTACTGCGACATGCGCCAGTACTTGACCAAATGGTGATGTGAGAGAGTGGTGACCGATCCCCTTACCACGGCTTTTTGATGACTTTACCGATCTTCCCCGGGCATTCCCAAGATATGGAAATGGGAGAGTGACTGACGACCCAGAGAAGTACGGTGCTATGACTTAAAGCATGTCTACCCTAGAGACTAGCATTCATAGAGTTAGGCTCATATCTGCATCATATGTTCCATATCGCATTGCATTATTATATGTTCTGAATGTGTATGATTTCTAATTATGGAATAACTTCCTTGCTGAGTTCTTCGAACTCATTCCTTTTTGTGCAAATGTTTTAGATTACATTCCAGGTACCGAAGATTACGATGGCACCTCCTATGAGGCGGACTATGATTCCACATACTACCCTCCGGGTAGTGGCGTCGGTGAGGATCCGTATATTGGAGCCGAGGAGGATTACTATCCGCACCAGGGTTAGCCCCACAGTTGTGCGGGAGCGGCAGCGTTGGGTTTACTTCATCCGTACTGTTGAGGAGACTACCATTAGTATAGAAGAAACCCTAGCATAGTGCCCCATTCCCCTGGTGTATTTGTGGAACCTTGGATCTTGTAATTAACTTGTTTTTGGATTATTCTGGTGACACTTGGATATGTAACTAACTTGATTTACTTCTTTTCCGCTGCTCTGAGAGGGTGGCTACCACACCTTCTCACCCTTTATAATTTTGATCACACTCTATTATTATCTTTATTCCGCACTCTGATTTAGTTAATCTTATCTTATTCATGATACTTAGTATTAACTGTTTTTACCATTGATTATTACTGTTCATGATTGTGTTACCGTGTATGTGGGAGGCATGGACCTTAGATCATTGATCCTTGGACTGTGGATCACATCCCGGGTATTTCAAATGGGGTACCAGCTGGGTGGATGTGACAGTTCTAAAACCTTGAGGTGAACCTAGGATCACGGTCAGAAACAATACTCACAAGCATTCCGTGCAGACGAACTACATTGTCCACATAAAGCCTAGCTAGCTTATCCAAAGTATGGGTGTCACATCCCCCCAGCTAGTACGTTAACTGGCATACCCGGGAGTGTGATCCACAGCCCCGAAGATCAAGTATCGAGGAAATCATCCTCCCATATATACAATAACATAATCATAAACAAGAAATAATCAAGGTTTAAACATTATAAACAAAATATTTAACTCAAGAAAGAATAAATGATATAATCAGAGTGCGGAAAAGATACCAGATATCCGAAGATATCAAGATAAGTAAAGTGAGGCGGAAACTCACTTCACAAACATAGCGGAACGTAGAATGAAAGTTTAAAATGAAATACAACTGAAACCAATGTACTAATAAATAAACTAAGAATATGAATCTTCAAGTTTATAGATGACGTCTTCATAAGTGTGGACTTCATCAATCCAAAGGATTTGTTCTAACTCTACGCTGCCCTCAAAGGTAGTATGCAGCTTGATCCGCCGAGGGATCATTAGAGTAAGCTTGATCGTCGCCAGCACCTGGCGTGTAATACGCTTCATCGGCTTGTGCTTCATTGTACTTCTCGTCATAATACTCTGTACCTGCAGGATAATCTAACAAGAAAATGTACAAAAAGGAATGAGTTTCGAAGAAACTCAGTAAGACAAGTTAATCCATAACATCATAGATAACATGGGGCAAAACATAACAAGATGCAATGCAATATGGAACAGATAAAGTATGAATGCATATAAACTCTATGTATGCTGGTCTCTATGGCAGACATGCTTTAAGTCATAGCACCGTACTTCTTTGGGTAGGCCAGTCACTCCCCCTCAGCCATCCTGGCATCTTGGGTTTGCCGGGTAATTGGGTAAAGTCCTTATCAAACCATGGTAGGGGATTTAGTCAACACACTCTCTCACAACCATTTGGCATAAGTACCGGCGCATGTCAGGGAAAAGCCTAGCCCAATGCAAGTCATCTAGTTAGTTATATCATGTCAGATCCGGATACTTTCCCTATGGCACCGACTAACTCGGTTCCGTATCCTTCACACTAGAGTTAGCGTATCCTATGGAACCGACCAACTCGGACTACGGACTCATCAACCCTATTGGTTATCCACATATTGTAAACGGGAAGCTCTCATGTCCTCTCACGGGTTGGTTACCGGTCTTGAGTGCCCATGAGCCCAAGTCTAGCCATATGCAACCCTCCAATAAATGGTCCCCACAATATGATTCCCGTCCTCTCAAGGGTTGGTTACTAGTCTTGAGCGCCCGTGAATCACATTCGCTACCACGGGTCGTTCGGTCTCAATACCCTTCCAATTCGGGTCTGATATAACAGGGGTAAATCCTAGCCAAACACTACTAGACATCCCTAGGTATGACAACCAATGATTCGGGAAAGCGTCAATGGGCATCTTCGAAGAACATCCCATACTATTCCCTCCAATGTCCAAGGACAGAAGCGTCAAAAGGACACTCCCCAATCCCAAACCATACCTAGACAAACACATTCTCAGATCAGTCATGACATACACAACCAACAGTTCATCATATATAAGAGAATCTAAAAGCAAAATTAGATTAAGCAGTAATAATTAACTCATATAACATGAATAATAAAAAGGATAACATAAACAAGTGCTACTATTTTCACAGTAGGAGATCAGAATTAAAATACAATAACAGTAGGTAATACCATAGTTTCATAAAGTAAAAACCAGAGAACTAGCAATCTATGTAGTTAAGGAATCAACTGTCCTTACCTTGATTATCGAAGAAGATGATCCAAAGATCAAAGAGAGCAACTCCAAACTTAGCAAATAGACTCCTAACAATCATAGATACAACATTAGGGAAGATGCCTAAAAGATCAGAGAGCAAACGAATCGAATCGGGCGAAAAACGAAGCTACTGATTCCTTTGGTCGAGTGCTTGGTAGACTGGCCCAGTCGACCACGCAGTCGACCAAGCAAGTCAGTATGGAATTGTACAGACTGCTTTGGCCATAACTTCCTCGTTTGAAGTCGGAATGATCCGAAATTTGAAGGGGAACTTCCTAGGATGTATTAGAATCATATAGGAAGATAAAAACATCAAGTCATGGTTAAAATTTGGGTTCTTGATTTAACCCAAGAAATTAGGGTTTCAACCTTATGGTTCCCATAAAAAGGTTGAGATCACAGAATGAAAGGGAAATAAATGATTTACCAATTATAACAAGAAAATCATAGAAATTATAGTTTAGGTTACTAGAAATATTACCCATGAGGTTTCCCTCACATGGGAGGTTACCAAGAGTTTCCAGAACTCAAGCAAGGGTTAGGGTTTCAAGAAAATCTTCGGCTAGGGTTGAGATCATGATGATGATCATAGATCTCAAAGAAACGAAGGAGATCACGAAGGGATGGTTGCAAGGATGCAGCATCAACTTCCTGATCTCAATCAAGAACAAGATCAAGAAAAGAAAATTAATAATTCAGAAGATATACTAACCTTGAATTGTAAGAACAAAGAAGAGAGGCTTCAGATATGTAGAGGAATCTTCAAAATCACCAGAGAGAGTTTCGGAGAGGTGTTCTCACGTTCACAAAGTGTTTAGGAGGCAGCCGTAACAAAGAAATACGAAGTAGGGTTTAAATAAGAGTGAAAAACCCTAAAATTACAATTTCTCGGATTTCACCTTCCTTTGGTCGAGTGCTTGGTCGAGTGGCCCCCTCGACCAGTCAGTCGACCAAGGCAGACAGTAAGGAATAATCAGGGATTTGGAGGATCAAATGGGCTTTAAACCTTATGGGCTTTTGCATACACATCAAGTAACATGTCAATTTTGAAGAAATACCTTCAAACCAAGTGAGATAATACTCCAAGTCCTTCAACTAATCTCATTTTCAGACAACTGCAGCTTCCTTTCCAAATCTACACAGACATCCAAGTATGGAACTCCATCAACAACATCCATGGGTTCAGAGTCAAACACCATGTCTTCTACTGAGATGGCCCATAGTTGGCTTCTTTCTTTACTCTGGGTCTTCGGACCTAAAAACAACCAGGTTACCGGGTCAAGGTCAAGGTTAGGTTAGGGCTGGGTTTCACATTCCCCCCCCCCTTAAAAGAAATTTCGTCCTCGAAATTGAGAGCGTACCTGAACTTACAAAAAGTTGAGGAAATTTCTCCTTCATATCTTCTTCCTTCTCCCAAGAAGCTTCTTCAGGGGTATGGTTCTTCCAACGAATCTTTACCAAAGGGATGGTGCGATTCCGCAATTGCTTATCCTTCTTATCCAAAATTTCAGCTGGCTCTTCTTCATAGGTCAAATCAACACTAAGTCCTTCGGGGGCTTGCTATAGAATATGTTCCGGATTCTCAATGTATTTCCGAAGCATCGAAACAAGAAACACATTGTGCACAGCAGCAATAGACGGAGGTAATGCCAATCGATAAGCAACAGATCCAACTTTTTCCAAAATCTCAAAAGGTCCAATGTAATGAGGGCTAAGCTTTCCTTTAACATTGAATCTCATCACACCCTTCATAGGTGAAACTTTCAAGAAAACTTTCTCCCCAACCTGAAATTCCAAATCGGTCCTTCTCTTATTAGCATAAGATTTCAGTCTTGACTGAGCAGACTTAATCCTTTCTCTTATCATATCGACCATTGCGCTAGTAGCTTCAATCATCTCCGGACCTAAGACTTTTCTCTCTCCAGTCTCAGTCCAGTACAAGGGTGTCCTACATATGTTACCATACAAAGCCTTAAACGGAGCCATGCCTATAGTTGCTTGATAATTGTTGTTATGGGCAAACTTAACCAAAGCTAAGTGTTTATCCCAATTTCCACCCATATCCACTACAAAAGATCTAAGCATATCTTCCAAAGTTTGAATCGTCCGCTCAGATTGTCCATCAGACTGTGGATGATGAGCTATACTCAAGTTCAATTGGGTTCCCAAGGCTTTCTGCAAACTGTTCCAAAACCTTGAGGTGAACCTAGGATCACGATCAGACACAATACTCAAAGGCACACCGTGCAAACGAACTACATTATCCACATATAGTCGAGCAAGCTTATCCAGAGTATGAGTGATCTTCATAGGGATGAAATGGGCTGATTTGGTCAACCTATCGACAATCACCCACACAGTGTCATTACCTTTACTTGTCCGAGGTAAACTAGTCACAAAGTCCATAGAGATGTCTTCCCACTTCCAACTAGGAATAGGAAGTGGCTGAAGTAATCCAGATGGAGGTTGATGAACGGCTTTCACACGCTGGCAAGTCTCACACTTGGCAACAAAATCATCAACATCGGCCTTCAAACCAATCCACCAAAAATGTTCTCTTAAGTCTTTATACATCTTGGTGCTTCCAGGGTGTATCGTGAAGATCGACTGGTGCGCTTCCTTTAAAATTTCTTTCTTGATTCCTTCATCAACAAGCACACAAAGTCTTCCTCTAAACAATAAGGCACCATCCATAGATATACCAAAGTCAGGATCCGAATCAAGATTCAAAGAAATCTTCTCAATCTTCTCCTTAAAATCCAAATCAGAACCTTGCAGAGCAACAATTCGATCTCTAATGGTGGATCTCGCAGTCATAGCAGACAAAACAACTTCCGAACCTTCAGGGACAACTTCCAAACCAAAATTTGAAATTGAAGACATCAGAGGTTGACTCAAAGCATTCAAGTCCAGTACTTTCTTCTGACTTTTCCTGCTAAGAGCGTCCGCAACCACATTCGCTTTACCTGGGTGATACTGAATGTCACAGTCATAATCAGATACCAATTCCAACCATCTTCTTTGTCTCATATTTAACTCCTTTTGGGTAAAGAAGTACTTCAAACTTTTATGATCCGTGAAAATAGCGATCTTCTCACCATAAAGGTAATGTCTCCAAATCTTCAAAGAAAAGACAACAGCGGCAAGTTCTAAGTCATGAGTGGGGTAATTCCGCTCATAATCCTTCAATTGCCGGGAAGCATAGGCTACGACCTTACCATGTTGCATCAGAACGCAACCCAAACCAATCTTCGACGCATCAGTGTAGACTGACAAACCACCGGAATTATCAGGTATAGTTAAAACCGGAACACTTGTCAATCTAACCTTCAATTCTTGGAAATTCTTCTCACAAGCGTTAGACCAAACAAACTTCTCTTCCTTTCTAGTCAGCTTAGTCATAGGAGCAGCCAACCTAGAAAAATTCTCAATAAACCTTCTGTAGTAGCCTGCCAAACCAAGAAAACTTCTTATTTCCGTTACAGTCTTCGGTCTTTCCCAATCAGTAATTGCTTGTATCTTTTCGGGATCAACACGAATACCTTTAGCAGAAACAACATGGCCGAGGAATACTACACTCTTGAGCCAAAAATCACACTTGCTAAACTTAGCGTAAAGCTTCTTTTCTTTTAGTCTTCGCAGAGTGAAATCTAGATGCCTTGCATGCTCTTCTTCACTCTTCGAATAAATCAGGATATCATCAATGAAGACTATCACAAACTTATCGAGCACATCGTGAAAGACTCGATTCATGAGATCCATGAACACCGCAGGAGCATTAGTCAATCCGAAAGGCATAACTCGAAACTCAAAATGACCATACCTTGTTCTAAAAGCTGTCTTGAAAATATCACTTGACTTCACTTTCAATTGGTGATATCCAGACCTTAAATCAATCTTCGAGAACACTGCTGCACCCTTCAACTGATCAAAGAGATCATCAATTCGGGGCAGCGGGTATCTATTATTAATGGTCAACTTGTTCAACTCACGGTAATCAATGCATAGACGCATACTACCGTCCTTCTTCTTAACAAACAAGACAGGAGCTCCCCAAGATGAAACACTAGGTCAGATGAAACCTCTATCCAAGAGTTCATTCAACTGCTTTTGCAACTCAACCAACTCAATGGGAGCCATTCTATATGGAGCCTTGGATACTGGGGCAGCACCAGGGATTAGATCAATAGAAAATTCCACTTCTCTATCAGGTGGTACGCTTGGCAGATCTTCAGGAAAAACATCGACGAAGTCACATACAATGCCAACTTCTTCTACTTTCTTTCCTTTCTTAAACTTTCCTTCAGATGGCAAACCTTCAACTAATGCATAGACTTGCATCAGTGCAGACAACGTCTTCTTACAAATTCTTCCTTTCTCACCTTGGAATTCAAACATTGAACTTCCACTAATCCAAAATTGAATTCTCTTCAAAGAACACAAAATTACAGCATTATGGGTAGTCAACCAATCAATACCCAAAATGACATCAAAATCCTTCATATCCAAAAGTACCAAATTGGCTTCCAAATTCTTTCCATCAACCAAAATAGGACACTTAACTAATCCTTTATCTATTTTCACAACAGGTCCAGTAGGAGTACAAATTGATAAACAACTAGATAAAATCTTAGGTTCGAAGTCAATCTTCTTGATAAATGCAGATGATATGAAAGAATGAGACGCACCCGTATCTGTCACATCCACCCAGCCGGTACCCCATTTGGAATACCCGGGATGTGATCCACAGTCCAAGGATCAATGATCTGAGGTCCATGCCTCCCACATACACGGTAACACAATCATGAACAGTAATAATCAATGGTAAAAACAGCTAATACTAAGTATCATGAATAAGATAAGATTAACTAAATCAGAGTGCGGAATATAGATAATAATAAAGTATGATCAAAATCATAAAGGGTGAGAAGGTGTGGTAGCCACCCTCTCAGAGCAGAGGAAAAGTAGTAAATCAAGTTAGTTACATATCCAAGTGTCACCGGAATAATTCAAAGACAAGTTAATTACAATATCCAAGGTTCCACAAATACACCAGGGGAATGGGGCACTATGCTAGGGTTTCTTCTATACTAATGGTAGTCTCCTCAACAGTACGGACGAAGTAAACCCAACGCTGCCGCTCCCGCACAACTGTGGGGCTAACCCTGGTGCGGATAGTAATCCTCCTCGGCTCCAATATACTGATCCTCACCGACGCCACTACCCGGAGGGTAGTATGTGGAATCATAGTCCTCCTCATAGGAGGTGCCATCGTAATCTTCGATACCTGGAATGTAATCTAAAACATTTGCACAAAAAGGAATGAGTTCGAAGAACTCAGCAAGGAAGTTATTCCATAATTAGAAATCATACACATTCAGAACAAATAATAATGCAATGTGATATGGAACATATGATGCATATATGAGCCTAACTCTATGAATGCTGGTCTCTAGGGTAGACATGCTTTAAGTCATAGCACCGTACTTCTCTGGGTCGTCGGTCACTCTCCCATTTCCATATCTTGGGAATGCCGGGGAAGATCGGTAAAGTCATCAAAAAGCCGTGGTAAGGGGATCGGTCACCACTCTCTCACATCACCATTTGGTCAAGTACTGGCGCATGTCACAGTAAAGCCTAGCCCAATGCAAGTCATCTACTCAGTCGGTCAAGTCAGATTCAGATACGTCCATTCCTCACCCTCGGCGATCCTTTCCGATATCCTTCACACTAGAGTCAGCGAAATCCCGGATTCCGGACTCATCAACCCTATTGGTCATCCACATATAGTAAACGGGAAGCTCTCACGTCCTCTCACGGATTGGTTACCGGTCTTGAGCGCCCGTGAGCCCAAGTCTATCCATATGCAACTCTACCAATAAATGGCCCCTTTCAGGTATCCGTAGCATGGTTTATGTCCCCTATCGGATTGGCTACCGGCCTAGAGCGCCCATCCAACCATACACTACCATGGGTTGTTCGATCTCAATGCCCTTCCGATTCGGGTCTGACACGACAAGGATGAACCTAGCCACACAACTAGACAATCCTATGTATGTCATCCAATAACTCGGGAAAGTGTCGATAGGCACCATCGGAGAACATCCCATACTATTCCCTCCGATGCCCAAAGACATAAGTGTCAGTAGGACACCCCCAAATCCCAAGTCATACGTAAGCAATCACACATCAAATCTCATCATTTCTCATGCATCCAATGCATATTCACAATAGTAATCAAATCATGATATTGAAACGAATCATTATAATCATAAGCAAATCAAATGATAAAGTAACACAACAAAAGTATAAAGATTTAAATGCTACTGTTCTAACACATATGTAACAGTCTCATAATGATTGAAAGGAAATTTAGGGATTTCATTCTTTAAATAAAGCACAGTTCAATATTTGATGACTTATATGTTTATGGATATAACCATCCTTACCTTGGATGAGTTGATGATGAATTGAGAATACCAAGAATAGTCCAATAGAATTGTTAAGGCCCTAAACAAACATCAATAATAAGTTAGAAAAGAAGTCGGGAAGATCGGATGTCATTTGGGTCAAAAGCGACCAAGGTTCTTTGTCAAGCAACAACTTTGGTCGATGGTCTTGGTCGATGGTATCGACCAAAAGTATCGACCAAAATTGTCCTCGGGCAGAATAGTGGATTTTGGGGATTTTGGTCCGAAATGAGTCTTCCGGTGTTCGGATCAATCTGAAACTTGGAGGCATACTTAACAACAGTAGTAGGACACTATAAATCAAGGAATTAACCCAATCCAATGGTCTAATTAAAAAGCCCCAATTTGAGCTATCAAGTTCAAGTGATAAACATCATGGCATGAGTTGGAATTGATTGCATTGATGAGGAATAGCATGCAATAGTTAGAGGAACTAATAGAAATTCGATTGGAATCATGTGGCAATGTTAAACATGAACATACTACACTCTATAGCTCAGTTTGATATCAAATGGTATGATGTTAATAGGTAAATCATGGAATACATATGCTAGGCATGAGATATAAGCATTAGCATCAATGAATGGCTAAGGGAATCATGGATTGAGCATGAGTAGGTACTTGGAGTGGTGGTTGCAAGGTTGCAGCACCATTCCAAATGTCTCATCAGCAAGATGAGAATAGAAAAGAGTAGAAAATGGTAGGATAGAGAGTAGAAGGAGAAGTCATACCTTAGTGTGGAAGATGAAGACAAGAATCAATGATAAACTAAGTGTCTTTGATGAGATACCCTTCACACTAACCAAGGAGCTGCTTTGGGAAGCTCTCCCCACATTCCCAGGTGAGAAAAATGATTGCAAGAGGCTCAAGGCTCGAGGTCACATTAAATGGAAAAGGAATATTACATGGAATCATTAACTTGGCAGACTGGGATATTTTGGTCAATGGTCCTTGGTCGATGGTATCGACCAAAATGATCGACCAAAAATATTTTCAGCAGAAAACTCAGGTTTAGAACAGCAACTTCAAGTAGGGATTTGAAAGGCTATACAAGGTCAAATTGAGTGAGGTTTTCTTCCACAATTCAATCAAGAAGTCTAGTTTCGGGGAATACCTTCGGATTGTGCACGGGAGGTCATTTGGTACATCAACCATATTAATCTTCTCCGATGAGCAGACTTTCCTTAAACACTGACAATGCATTTAAGCAACGGGTATCATTGTCAATGTCCATGGGCTCGATCTCCGAATCATGATCATCAATCAGAATGGTCCATAAATCTCTTCTTCCACCGCTTCGGGTCCTTGGACCTGAATACAACAGTGGATCCGGGTCAGGGTCAAGTCTAGAATAGGGCTGGATATTACAGTATCAAATAACACAAATGCAGGAATAGAAGCAACAAATAAAGTACCTGTAACCACTTCATGATTCTCATCCTGTTCAGTACCAGAAATACTAAACACTCTTCCAGAAGGAGGAACAGGAACATTCTTCACTACAGGAGCAGACGGATGAATAGGCCTCTTCGGACAACCACGAGCAAAGTGACTAGGCTGCTTACAGAGAAAGCAAACAGGATTGCTAAGTCCAACAGAAACAGGTGCAACCGGAGGCTTCTGATCCAAAGGCCTAGGAATAGCATTCACAGGCCTAGCATTCACATTCAACGGCGGCCAATTCCCACCAAACCGCGACGGACCGGGCTGGTTGCTGAAATCCGAGTCTCTGACCTACACTCCTAGACTGAAGAGCAGGAGTAGGGTATGGCGTAGGTCTCACAAAACGTCGATCAGTTCGATCCACAAATCCAGGATTCCTTGGCTGCCAGGGTCTTTGCACTCTAGCATTCTCTTTCTCCGTTTCTTCCAGCTTCTTGGCATTCTGCACCATCTGGGAATAACTTTCAATAGGCTGAATGGTGAGATATGCTCTGATTGCAGGTCACAATCCCTTGAAAAAATTCTTCCCTTTAGCAATATCAACCTTTAAAGAGTCAGGAGCAAAGAAGTGAAGCTCTTCAAACTTCTGTTGGTATTCCAACACTGACAAAAATCCTTGAGTAAGAGCCATAAACTCAGCTTCCTTTGCATCCTTCACAGCTTCCGGAAAGTAGTTCTTGCAAAAAGCTTCCTTGAACAAATCCCACGACACAACGCCAGCATGTAAACCTTCCAAAACAGGCCAGGTGGAAGTCCACCAAGCGTCAGCTTCATGTTGCAATTTCTGCTCGGCAAACAAAATCTTCTGGGCTTCCGTACATTGCAAATGACAAAAAGTTTTTTTCCAACTCACGCAGCCACTTGTTAGGAAACAAGATATCTTTGGATACTCCAGTGAAGTTAGGAACTTGCATCTTCAGAAAACTCTCCATTAAACGAGTATGTGGAGTTCCAGTTAATCCACCCGCATTCAGAACTGTGGCATGAGGATTTCCATTGACACCAACACGAGTCATGAAACCGGTCAACATCTGGTTGAACTGAGCTGCTTGCTGCTGCATCATATTACCCATAATATTTGCAATATCACGAAAACTTCCGACATTCGGAGCACCGGGAACATCACGAGTACCTTGGTCATCAGTGTTAGTCTGATGATCATGACCACCAATTGGTATCTCGTCACTTCCATGACCACTGGATTCACCACGACCACTTCTTAATGTAACCATTCTGCAAAAACCGAAATGTCAAAAACACGAATTTCAAAGTTTCGACATAATCCACAAGTCCAAATGATTAAGAATCTTAAATCATGCTTAAATACATCTATTTAGTCATCAAACAATCAATCATAGGACAAAAATCACATTTTTCCAAAATCCAACAGCACTTGGGGCTACTGGGTCCTTTGGTCGAGTGCCCAGTCGACCAGTCAGTCAACCAAAGCTCACAGCATTCGAAAATCAGGGTTTTAAGTGCCAAAAACCCATTCAAACTCATTTCAACCCTTGCACACTTGAGAGGGGACTCTAGAGGAGAGGTACCAAGGCATGCCTAAGTGTTTTCCAAGTAGTTTGGTGCTTCAACAACAACACTACAACACTCAACAACTTCACACAAGGTAAATCTTCATTCCCATCTCATTTTCATCTTCTCAAACTTGAAATTTATTCAAAAACCATGTGTTGCTTGTGTCTAATGCTAGGAATCATGCTTAGGAACACTTAGAAACATGTTCCTTAGGTTTTTAGCACAATACTATGCTTAAACAACAAGTTCTACAACAATCTTGCACTTCTCATATCGCTTTCGAACCGAAATCGTTAACTTTAGAAAAACTTCGATTTCTTTCAAACTGTTTGGAGTTTTCACACGAAATCAATTGCTACACACTCAAAATGATACTGAGAATATGAACATGTACTTTGATCTTACCAATTTCAAAATTTTCAAAAATCCAATATGACCTAGAATGCAAAATCCCCAAATTCCTTCTTGCTGAATTTTCAACTTTAGACTGAGATTTTGATCGATTTTCTTCAAATAACTTTCATAGACATGCAATTCCAAGTATTGCGCACATGCTAGTATGCTAAATTTACATTTTCCCCAAATTTCCAATTTTGATGAAAAGTACGAAAATGCCCTTCTAGCAGAATTTTCGAAATAATACTAACATGCAATGTCTCTCATCTTTTTCAACAGACATCACACCATGCAGAGAGATGGACGAGGCGGAGGCGGGATAGTTGGAGCTAGGCGAGGCGAGGCAGAGTTCCAGCTCATCCTAGAGCAGAGGTTAACCAACTCGATCTCTTAGACACACCACAGGCAGAGTTCCTGTACGAGGCTTACTTCGAGTACTGCAAGATAGAGTATGGGAGACTTCTTCACTTGTGAGAGCTTCGGGTCTTCCGGATCCGACAGCGATTCGACACTCAGGCATGGACTCATCTCTTCACGGCAGACTTACCCGTCTATCCTGAGCTAGTGAGGCTGTTCTTCAGCAACCTTACATCCATCGAGGAGGCTAGAGGACAGGGTCGTCCTTTCAGACTCATTATCGAGAGCAGGGTCAGAGATACACAGATCCGCTTCTCTACTAGGGATTTGGCACACATTCTCCATGTACCATACTATCCACGACAGTGCTTATGGATACCTGTCGGGGCAGAGATAGACCGATTCTTGATGCCATACAAGCTTCATGAGATATGCGCCACTCTCTAGGATGACATAGGGTGCTTCCTTCCGAGACGTAGTGGACAGATGACGGATTCAGCTAGGATCTATAGTCGCATTGTCGGCTGAAACATCATGCCGAAGGCTGGACATCACGATCAGGTTTCAGTGATGGAGGTCGTAATCATCTATCGCATCTACACAGGCTTTCAGATAGACCTGTCCTACATCATCCAGCAAGTCATGATAGATCTGGTGGAACGTCCTAGTATGAGGAACCTTTGCTTCGGGAGATTACTGACATTGATCTTCCGACACTTCGGGGTTAGTTTGGAGGATACAGTGGAGCTTACTAGATCACTGGGATATGCCATTGGGACTAGGACAATCAAGCATATGAGGCTCACTCAGACTGTGAGATCCCGGGTCCAGATGGTGAGGAGGATACAGATGAGGATGAGGTGGAGGCTCCAGCAGATGAGGGTGATGCTGGTCCAGATTCTGATGATCAAGCAGAGGATATAGAGATGCATGAGGCTGTTCCTGAGCATCATAAGATTCCCAGATCACCACACTTCTAGACAGGAGGCCCTTCACATTCAGTTCCAGAGACTACTGATTTAGGTGTTCAAATGAGATTGATGACTTCCATGCTAGAGAGGATGGAGGTTAGACAGGAGCAGATATATGAGAGGATGGAGTCATGGCAAGATAGGATAGAGTCACAGATTACTCAGGGCCGAGGACTTCAGAGCATACAGAGATCAGAGGAGATCACCTGATAGATTATACTTAGGATTTCCCTTTATGCTTTTCAGATGTAAACTTTTCTTAAAGTTAATCAAGTTCTTTTTGTTTCACTTTATTATTGTGCATTATGAACTTTTCTTTTATTGCTTATATGATATTTGTTCAAATATAATTATTGTGCATTATTCAGAAGTATTCAGTTATGCTTCATTAAACAAGTTTCTAATACAAGTGTTATATTATTCACTTCTAAGAGTAGATGAGTCACTTCTGGATCTATGACTCAGGAATGTTTTTTATTCTTGTTTTTCGTGGTTAGGATTTCCTTGAACTTTGGGCTCTGATACCACTCTGTCACATCCCCCTAGCCGGTACCCTAACTGGCATACCCGGGAGTGTGATCCACAGCCCCGAAGATCAAGTATCGAGGAAATCATCCTCCCACATATACAATAACATAATCATAAACAAGAAATAATCAAGGTTTAAACATTATAAACAAAATATTTAACTCAAGAAAGAATAAATGATATAATCAGAGTGCGGAAAAGATACCAGATATCCGAAGATATCAAGATAAGTAAAGTGAGGCGGAAACTCACTTCACAAACATAGCGGAACGTAGAATGAAAGTTTAAAATGAAATACAACTGAAACCAATGTACAAGTAAATAAACTAAGAATATGAGTCTTCAAGTTTATAGATGACGTCTTCATAAGTGTGGACTTCATCAATCCAACGGATTTGTTCTAACTCTACGCTGCCTTCAAAGGTAGTACGCAGCTTGATCCACCGATGGATCATCAGAGTAAGCTTGATCGTCGCCAACACCTTGCGTGTAATACGCTTCATCAGCTTGTGCTTCATTGTACTGCTCGTCATAATACTCGTAACCTACAGGATAATCTAACAAGAAAATGTACAAAAAGGAATGAGTTTCAAAGAAACTCAGTAAGGCAAGTTAATCCATAACATCATAGATAACATGTGGCAAAACATAACATGATGCAATGCAATATGGACTAGATAAAGTATGAATGCATCTAAACTCTATGTATGCTGGTCTCTATGGCAGACATGCTTTAAGTCATAGCATCGTACTTCTTTGGGTAGGCCAGTCACTCCCCCTCAGCCATCCTGGCATCTTGGGTCTGCCGGGTAATTGGGTAAAGTCCTCATCAAACCATGGTAGGGGATTTAGTCAACACACTCTCTCACAACCATTTGGCATAAGTATCGGTGCATATCAAGGAAAAGCCTAGCCCAATGCAAGTCATCTAGTTAGTTATATCATGTTAGATCCGGATACTTTCCCTATGGCACCGACCAACTCGGTTCCGTATCCTTCACACTAGAGTCAACGTATCCTATGGCACCGACCAACTCGGACTACGGACTCATCAACCCTATTGGTTATCCACATATGGTAAACGGGAAGCTCTCATGTCCTCTCACGGGTTGGTTACCGGTCTTGAGTGCCCATAAGCCCATGTCTAGCCATATGCAACCCTCCAATAAATGGTCCCCACAATATGATTCCCGTCCTCTCATGGGTTGGTTACCAGTCTTGAGCGCCCGTGAATCACATTCGCTACCACGGGTCGTTCGGTCTCAATACCCTTCCGATTCGGGTCTGATATAACAGGGGTAAATCCTAGCCAAACACTACTAGACATCCCTAGGTATGACAACCAATGATTCGGGAAAGCGTCGATGGGCATCTTCGGAGAACATCCCATACTATTCCCTCCGATGTCCAAGGACAAAAGCGTCAAAAGGACACTCCCCAATCCCAAACCATACCTAGGCAAATACATTCTCAGATCAGTCATGACATACACAACCAACAGTTCATCATATACAAGAGAATCTAAAAGCAAAATCAGATTAAGCAGTAATAATTAACTCATATAACATGAATAATAAAAAGGATAACATAAACAAGTGCTATTGTTTTCATAGT